>NW_020328813.1:0-36858 GCF_001858045.2 Oreochromis niloticus
ATCAGTCACAGTCCATGTACTGAAGATTTCTCTTGGCAGTAACTTCCTTGTTGTTACGTGCTGCCCACTTTCCTCTTGGAGTTCTCCAGGAACATCCACACAGAGAACATCCCAGATGCAGACGATGTTGGCTCTTAGAGGCCACCGATTGTCAGTCCTCAGCAGATTGATGAGTATGTCAGCTGACTAAAAGTGTGTTTTAATACACTTTTCCAGCCCTCTGCAGATACAGTCTTTCATTGGACTCGAGGAGACTCAGTTTTCATGAATTGTGGATCTTCACTTGGACATCCTCTCTGGAGTTCCTGGGCTTTCACATGTGCCAGCCATTGGATGTCGTCATACAGCTGACTCCTCCTCTCCACCTTTGTACAGGCCTCATTAGTGACGTAGGCCTTCACAGTGCCAGTGTTGCTCTCTCCACAGACTCATGGCCTGCTGTCTTTCACTGGTGTTCTGTGTTTCTCCCTTCAGTTGGTGAGCTCCTTCATCTGTAAGGAGCTATTTCTTTTTTTTCTTTCATAGCAGGAGAGCCGTTGCTTCGAGTATGTGCATACATCAGTTAGTTAGTAACTGTTTTCATTTGCTCCACCTTTTTTGTTTTCTTTTGCCTGTGAGCTCGACCTCATGTTACTCTCCATTATCTTACTCCTGGTCTTTGAATTCTCCTATTTAGCTTTCTTTCCTTTGACTCACAACTTTCTTTGTCCCACCTGTCTCGTGTTTACCTCTCCTCCTCTAAGCCATAATCACTTTTGTCGTGGTTTTTTAATACAAAGGCTCAACTTTGATTTCTCCTTATTGCATTTTAGGTCAATGTGTTTTCTTCTAATTACCAGCTTTTGCTGGAACAAAGGCTCTGTCATCCCCACCAAACCCTGCTCCTGTGTATGTCCACCTACATGATGCACACTGCTTATTCAGGGAGCTTTCTGTTTCCTATTGGCAGCAGAGATTTATCTATATTTGCTTTATTTTCCTTGTAAAACTAAAACAAGATCATAGGGGCTTTATTATCATATACAACAGTTTTTATGTTTTTCTTCTCAACTTTCCTGTAAGTGACAAGATGCAGCTGTGGGATTAACGCTGTCACTATTCAAAACCCTGATTCCTGAAACAATTACCCCCAAATTTGTCACAATACCTATTAAACTTGACAAATTAAAAACAATATTAATTTTGCATATGTAAGAATTACCATATTGGATTTGCTAAAGACAGCATTTTGCAAGTTATTCCTTAAATGTATAAAGTGCAATTTATTTATTATTTACTTTCTTAGATGGTAAAAATCACTCTGATGTTTTGGGTCTCTTAAAACTTAAATATTTCCTGATTCAAGCCTGACACTCGAGGCCCCAAAGGGTTAAGGCCCTCTTATGTCACGCACCTCTGAAGCTCGTCTAAATATTATTTCTCTTATAGCTATAGAAGAAGAATTACACACAGTCTGACCAGCATCAAGGCGAGTGTTTTAGATACCAATGATCCCTTTAATAATCCCTTCCCCCATACAATATCTAATCATGCTTTTATTTTTATTTTTGATCAGCATTTCTAATGATCCACAGCTGCAGGTTAACCAGCCATGCATCCCACAACTTTATTTCTGTTATTTCTTTTCCCAAGCAAATAATCTTTTTCTTTAGATTTAACCTTGTTTTTTTCCCTCTCTACAGTGCTTGAGTGTAATCACTTTGCATTCTTACCTACTCTTCCTCTCATTTTACTATTACACTTAATGGCATTATTTATTACATCTTTCTAATTACTGTCTTGTTATTGTTACCATTACACTCTAATCAGTTGTCATTGTACTTAGGCTTTTTGTTTACTCACTGAATTATACCATTCTCAATTCTTTCCACTGCTTCTCTACTGTTATGTCTTATGCCCCTCTGTCATTCAGTTCTGTCTTACTTCCCTGTTCCTGTTTTAATAGTTTGTTATATTTATTTTAATTTACCTGAGAACCAGTTTACTGGCCGTATCATTTTCCTCCCAGGTGTTTCTTCTAATATTTTATTCTCAAATTTAGAGCTTCTTTCTTCCTGTTCTTCACTCTGATGGGCACTATTCTTTTTTACATTTTTTTTGTTCATAGTACTCAGCATTTGATCACTTGTTTAAGCATCTTCACTGATGTGGGCCCTAAACTTTACAAACAAGTTACATCTCTTTTTTTTTCTCTTTTTTTCTTTTTCTTTTTTTAAAGCAAATTATTTTGCTTCCTGTCTCAGGTGACTCCTCTGAGCTTCGCACAAGCTCACCATAACAATAACCTCTTTGAGACATGCAGGTCAGTCTTTTACCCTTCTTCTCACACACTTGCATTTGGCTTAGATCACTTGAAAGCCTGTGCACTGGTCAAGGACACTCTTGGCAGGATGTTGGGGCCCACCCCACACACTCCACAGTCAGAGCAACTTGAGCCACCTACACCCTGTGATGCTGTTTACAGGCCACCTCCTGCAGCAGCGGCTGAGCTGATGTCAGCTCTCTCAGTACAACACTTTTCCTTTTTTTACTGTCTCCCTCTGCCACACTCAACAGGCACTAAACTTTACTTGAAATTGTTAAGTCACAATCTCTGACTTATTAAACCACCCTTTCCAACAAAACTCTTCTATTTCACTTCACTATTTTCCATCCAGTGATTTTAGCTCTTATGCTCTGGGTTTAATACATCAGTTAGTTGCATTTAAACCCTGTCTACCTTCTTTTCTCTTCCCAACTACTTATTTGTGACGGCAGCATTTTAACAGATCTCTAGCAGGTGTCTCTTTTTGTTAATTTGTTCATTATTTGTCATCATTACCACTTCACCCCACATGTCAGCCTGTTTATTCTGAACTGCTCTAAGCTTCACACACTTTATTTCCAACAATCATTCATTTCACATCATATTACTCAGGTGCCTCTTGCACTCTCTGTATGCTTTTGGGTGAGTTTATGACCCTCGGCAGAACTTTCTACAACAAGCAAAACTTCATTATTTACTATTCTTTGGTGAGTGATAACAAACCCTCATATACATTTCACATGCAAACTCTGAGACATTATTAGATTCTTTTACAACTCCTGCATTTTACTGAGATCGATTTATAGATGCTGTTTTGACTCACTTGTCTTCATTGTAGCCCAAACAAGTTCTTATTTATTTAGTCTCTATCTCTCCCTCTTTACTAAGATGTTCAGATGGTCTTAGATCATCACCACTACCGTCTATATTTCTCCAAACACAACACAAACCTCCCTATTTCATTTATTATTTGTTTGTGTGATTTATTTACTTTCCCTCTAATTATTTTAGGCCAGGGTTTTATCCCAGCTATGTTTTATTATTAGAATTAGTTTATAGTTCTCATTCTTACTGTTATTAGTTTGGATATGTTATAATTTAGCTCTAGGTTAGGTTATCCTTCTTTTTACTTTAGTCAAGCAGCTCTATTTCCAATTTATTTAACTTTTGGTCATACTTTTATTAAGCTAATAATCCCCCCCAAAAATGCCTGCAATCCCTATTTACTCATTATCCCTATTTTGGTAATTAATATCTTCTTTTACTCAATTTTACCCACAAATTTTCCCCCTTACTTCATGTTGCTGCTTGACAAATATTATTTCTACAGATCTTTCTGTTTAAATTCCTTAAACAACAACATTATTTTTCAGCAGCAGTGTCTATTTTCCTCTTTATATTCAACAACTCTTAATTTTTGCAGACTTATCTCTTTTCACTGCTCTGATGCTCCTCTCACTCCTCCACATACCTTAGGGATGATTCACAAACTGCCCGCAGACACAGCGCTCTGCAGCACAGAGAGCTCAGTTTTTTTTAAGTCTCTCAAATCAGTCCCTCTACAAGTTTTTACTTATCTACCTACTAACTTCCCTTTTCCTTACTTATTTATCACAACCCACCCCTTACGCGTATTCCTCTAACTCTTATTTACGGCAAGAGTTATTTTAAGCAATATTTACAGCAATACATGGTTATACTCTAGACTACTACTTAGCAATATTTACAGCAGCGATTATACTTAAGGGTTAGTAACAGCTATTTACATATTTACACTTTGGCCGAAGGTGTCGCCTTTCATTCCGCGACGCGCGCAGTTCATCTAGCCCGTCCAGACCGGTGGACTCGAAAGCCCTCAGATCCCTACTGTGAGCCCCAAGTCCCCGCGTTACTGGCTAGGAATTTATCTCCAAAAATCCCCCAAAGCCCGAGCAGTCCTGACTACCTAGCAATTCACTTGGGTTAACCAGGTTAACCAATTAAATGGTTAACCTAGTTAGCCTGTGTCACCTTATCTACCTAAATGGATAACCAGGTTTCCAGCGGTAACCACCTTGGGGGTGCCGACATATATTTCACTTTTCATCACTTTTATCACTTTTCATCACTTTTCATCACTTCAACTTTTTACTTCTGCGCAACTTACGCCTATTCTTCAGATGCACTAAAGAATAGCGGAAAAATAAACCCAAACTCCCCCAACACAGCCCTGGAGTCATACTCCAGTACAGGGCAGAGTAGCCTTTCACACACACAAACCCCACATACGCACACACACATACAGCGCTCACTCACACTCCCCCCGCGGGTCACACAAGTTACAGGAATAACACACACACATATGATGCAGTATTAAACTCCACTCCTTCAGCATCCGCAACTAGCATTATTTTTACAGTGTAACACTTTATCACTTAGAATAACAGCGACCATTTGATTAAAGTCCTTTTCAAGGTTAGATGAAATCTACTAGGAGCCAAGGTGGAACCCCCCTTCTGCACTCAGACAACACCAACATTGAGCAGAAAAAAAACTCTGCTTACCTTATTGTAGCGGCCGCTTGGTGTTCTCTGATGTGCAAGGCTTTGGCATTCCCCAAGGCTCCCAGCAATCACCTTAATTCCTTGTCCCTTCGTACGTCGCCAATTGTGGTCGCAAATTTTGGAGCCATTCTGATAACCTTCTCCCACCAACGATGTGGAGATCCAAATCCAATTAAAACCAAGACACTCAAAAAGATGCTCTGTAAAAGAGTAGAATTCTTGGAACAGAGTTTAATACACTGAATCATATGAACAGCAGGAAAAATACATACAGACATTTAGCAAGAAAATTACAAAGCAGAAAGCAAGCAAAGCAAAACCCCGGGGTGTACAGCCTTAAGCACAGACAGTAGAGCAACACGGAGACGGACAGGTAGCAGCAGCAGGAGGAAAAGAGCCCTGGGGGCGTCCTCTGGTCCCCTAATATAGGGACCAGTGTCACCGCCCCCTGCTGCTGGGTAACTTTTCCCACACGCCCAGCACAGCTGCTGGGGTCAGGTAGCGGCCAAGGTCTTGGCCAAAGGCCAGTCAGGACTCTGAGTACCCCCGCTCTGGCTTATCACAATAGGTCATGACACGGTCAAAGGTCACACATTAATCCTAATTATTAAATCTTATTCAGCAAGTGGCACAATCTTATAACATATAATACATAGGTTACATGCTTAAAAACACTTCAGTTTGGGTTCAAAGTGTGTGTGTGTGTGTGTGTGTGTGTGTGTGTGTGTGTGCTTTGTATGATATTTTATCGTTATGTGTTCAGGATCTCTGTTACAATGTTACTGTTTTGGTTGTGCTGCATTAAAGATGTTAAATTAATTAATTATTAAGTAGATTATTCAAGAGAACTCTCCCCCTACATTAACTGCCCTGTTACAGTACCAACTTAATAAACCTCGGTGAAGCAAAAATGTCTTGTGCTTAAGACTCTACATGAAAGTTAAAATATATATGTTCAGTGCGCACAGATATATAGTGTATATAGTTACATAGTTATACATATCAAACAAAAATCCACCACAGCACCTCTCTACTTCACCCCATCCCGACAAAACTATCCAAATCTGTATCTCATTGTTTTACAAATCATTTAGTAAATATTATCAACAGCTCTCTACAGCCCTGCATTTTCCCTGTGTCTCTCACATGTGCAGTAATCACACTACTGCTTAATAAAATGGAATTAACACCAAAGAAAGGGGACACAGAGAGTGACAAAAACTTAACTCAAGGGACACAAGACCTTTGGCAGACAGGACTGAATCATGGGCCTCTGTTTTCTGGGGTGGGCACGCTGTTGTCACCGGGATGTGTGACCTCAGATCTTCAGTACTCTTGGACAGGTGGCCAACATTAGGGGAAGACAAGAAGCAGGAGTGCTTTCAAGACACCTTAACCTGAGATCAGAGAGCTCAGAATTTCAAAAAACATCTGAAACAGCTCAGGTTTGGAAAGAAAGCTTTCCATGTTAGGTGTTATGAATAACTATTATTTAAGCATTTCAGTGGGTTTTACATGACATATATTGCTAGCCCTGAGATAAATGGGCAGTCTGCTAAGTGTACCCTGCCTTTGTTCTGTGGCAGCTGGACAGAGAAAAGCAGTTGTTTAGTCATCAACCATATCTTTGGGTGTAGACTAACATCCTAATTTCCAAAGGAAATCTGAACAGCAAAAACAGGTAGTTTTGAATGTGAAAATATCCATAAGAATAGAGTAACACATTTTAAGAGGAAAACAATACCACTAGGAAGTTGAGGTTACTGGCAAATTCAGCTGACATTCCAACAAATCTATCACTCGAATGTTAATTTACAATTAAAAGTATTCATACATTTTAACACATATTAAGTCTTTCATATTTGGTCTTTAAAGTGCAGATTCCAAGCAGAAGCTGCAGAAATGTTGTATAAAGGAGGAGTGTTTGATAGTGACATTACACTTAGTGTGGGACATTGGGCTGTTTGGATCAAGTAATGACCTGAACCTGTCATGAACACGCTGTGTGGAGGCAGATGAGGACCCAAACGCAAAACTCACAGAGACAGAAGTGGAACTCAAAACGCTGCTTTAATGCAGGACTTACAAAGTAACCAAACTAAACTGGGAAAACTAAACTGAGAACCGAGGGAACACAGGGAGGCACACAGGTTCGGGAAAGAGACGTTGACAAAGCGACACTGAACTGAGAGAGACATGCACATAAATACACAGAGGGTTAACGAGGGAAGTGGGGACACACGGGGAACACAGCTGACACAGATAATCGTAACAAGACATGGCAGGAGAAACGCGACACTGACGGGAGACAGTCAAAGTAAAACAGGAAGTACAGAGGTGCAGACAGGAGGAGAGAGAGACAGGAGAGCACGGGGAAAGCACAGGCGTAGCGGGCTGGGGAGACATGGAATGAAACACAAGGAGGGGAAACGAGGGCTCACAGATACACAGAGGAGCACACAGAGGGTAACCAAAATAAGGGACATCTTAACAGGGCAACCTAGAAACCAAGGCATAAATAAAGAACAAAACCCAAAACATGAAAACTAAGAATACTGGGCCAACATGGCCCAGGATCATGACAGAACCAAAGCTTGATTGTTGAACAGTTTTATTCATTATTGCATTATGAAACATATGTGTCCTAGATAATTGTTTGTCATTAAAGTGGAGCTTAAAGTTTAATGGGAGAGCCACCCCTGCTCCCCATGGTAACTGTAGCCAAGCTAAAAAGCAGCCAACAAACAGGCAGCCTACACAGTCACAGATGTGCTCCCAAGCTAGAAGCTCCACCTGCGTTCATTGCAACCTAAACATTATAAAGTTCCCTAAAGTAACTCACTAAGCCTAACAGGGGATAGGTACTCCTGCCTGAACTGACCACCACAGATGCAACCCAGCCACAAAGTAAAATCAAATGCACCTAGCTCCTAAAGTAACCTGCCTACACCAACCTGACATTTCTCCTCCCTAAGCTGGATGAATGTAAGTTAAATGACTACAAACATAAAAACCACTGGCTTCCAGACACTGTGATTGTCACTTACAGAGATGATATCAACAGATAATGACGGAACAAGAGAAGTACAGAGAAAGATTGCAAATGCTTGAAGAAGACAAACGCATATCCGCAGAGCAAGAAGCTGCTGCAATGTCACAACGTCTCCTAGAGGAAAAGGAGGAAACTGAGCGCAAGTTAAAGAGAAAAAGAGAAAGCAGCTGTGATAAAGAGACAACAAGAGGAAAGTGCTGCAAGGAGAAGGTCAGTTGAAGACTTAAGAAGAGAAATTGAAAGATTGGAAAATCTGAAAGGATTCAAAGCAGCACAGGCAAAACTACAGGTTTATGAGGAAGACTATGCTTCAGTAAAGCAAGAAAGAGTCACACTAAACCCTGCAAACTTACAGGTAACAGAGTCCAAGAATAATGCTAATCAACCCTCACAAGAAGAGAGTTAAACGTCACTTACGAGAGTACAGGTGAGCTTATAAAGGTTTTGGCAGAACTTATGTCAGCTAATAGACTACCTGTTCCAGAGCCTTCTGCATTTAGTGAGGATCCACTTAAGTTTAAGCATTGGAAAGCATCTTTTCAGACTCTAATAAAGAGAAAGAACATTTGAATTGAATTCAAAATCCTGCTCCTCACATACAAGGTCTTAAATGATCAGGCCCTGTCTTATCTTAACGACCTTATAGTGCCATGTCACCCTATTAGAGCACTTCGCTCTCACACTGCAGGCTTACTTGTTGGTCCTAGAGTATTTAAAAGTAGAATGGGAGGCAGAGCTTCAGTTTTCAGGCCTCTCTTCTGTGGAACCAGCTTCCAGTTTGGATTCGTGAGACAGACACTATCTCTACTTTTAAGATTAGGCTTAAAACTTTCCTTTTTGCTAAAGCATATAGTTAGGGCTGGACCAGGTGACCCCGAATCCTCCCTTAGTTATGCTGCAATAGACGTAGGCTGCCGGGGGATTCCCATGATGTATTGAGTTTTTCCTTTTCAGTCACCTTTCTCACTCACTATGTGTTAATAGACCTCTCTGCATTGAATCGTACATGTTATTAATCTTGGGTCTCTCTTCCACAGCATGTCTTCTCTCCTGTCTTCCTTCTCTCACCCCAACCGGTCGCAGCATCGACCAAGTGTGTTTGCTTTTGGAACTGTGTCTTCATTCCACCTACTTCACATACAAGGGTCAGTTCTACAGGCAGAAACATGGGTGTGCCATGGGCCCAGTTTCACCCATCATGGCCAATTTGTACATGGAAGAAGTGGAAAAGTCACCGGAAGTGACATCTCACATTGTCACTTCTGGTATGATGGCGCCTGTGTTTGGCTCTGCCGCTGCCGGGTGCAGTTTGTCGCGCTCTACTACTGTTGTGTTGTTTTTTTTTGCTCTACTGTTCTCACTCAGTTTTAATGATGTATTTGCTGCCCTGGTGTATGATCGCCTGGCTTTGCTATCCATCCGATCCTCTATGATGCCACACGATGTCTCGTCGTCCTCTGGCATTTTCCACCCTCTTCCATTAGCTGGATCCTCATCAGGCGATTTCAGTGGTCCCTCTAGACCACGGAGAAGGAGAGGGAGAAGAGGAGGTATTCAGGTAAAGCTCAGGCTTTACTGGCGGCGTGGTTTGGCTGGTAAGCGACGTCGAGCGTGCGTTGTCTCCTGTGTCCAGAAAAGCTCCATGGAGGGGACTTGTTTTCCACGGCCTTGTTTGGATACGCTGGGCCCAGCTCTTTGAGACCTTGCCACCTTAGGAGGGTTTATCCAGACTCTTCTGCGGGCTGGCTTTTTCTTCCCTCGGTGAGTGGATTCTACGAGCATGACGGCTCGAACCCTGTGTATTTACGTCCCTTAACTCGAGCCTCTGCAAATAATGAGGCTTCTAGCTCACTGAATATGGCGCTTTTTAACGCTCGATCTCTGTCTAATAAATCATTCTTGTTGAATGATTTTATATTATCTAAAAAACTGGATTTTTTATTCTTGACTGAGACCTGGCAGCGAGATGTAGACTACTCGTCACTTATTGAACTCTGCCCGGATGGCTATACTTTTATTACCCAGCCTCGGTTGTCTGGTCGGGGTGGTGGGCTTGCCGTGGCTTTCCAGGACCGTTTCTCCTGCCGCTTCGTGAAAACTGGACATTTTCGTTCGTTTGAGCTGCAGCTGCTTAAAATTGGTAACAAGGATCCTTTCTACTGTGCTGTGGTGTATCATCCACCTGCATATAACAGGTTATTTTTATCGGAGCTCAGTGACTTCTTATCCGCTACTATGAAGCTGTCTAGGGTGCTTATAGTTGGGGACTTTAACATACACGTTGATGATGACTCCGAGCCATTCGCCAGAGACTTTATGAACATTATGGATTCTTTTCATTTGACTCAGCATGTGTCCGGTCCTACACACAGGAAAGGTCACACACTGGACCTTGTTTTTTCTTTCGGTCTAAATATTGATTTTATTTGCTCTGGGGACATTTTTATTTCTGATCACTATGTTATTGTTTTTAACTTGTCTTTTAATGAGCCTTTGTCCCCCGTTAGACGGATGGTTAGCTCTCGCATCTTAAACTCCTCCACAGCGGAGAAATTTGTGGATGCTTTTAACTTACAGCTATCTCCTCAAAATGGTGTTGATTTCTCAACCAGTCTTTTTAATAATTATTGCCTTTCTATTTTAGATGAAATTTGTCCTGTTAAGACGAGGAGTGTTTCTGCCTCCAAATCTCCTCCTTGGCTAAATGACAGTATTCGTTGTCTAAAACGTGATTGTCGTAAAGCGGAGCGCAGGTGGAGGAAAACTCATCTAAATGTTCACCTCCTCTCTCTTAAGGACCTTTTAGCTTCTTTTAATAATGCGATCAGAGATGCGAGGGCTGCCCATTTCTCACACTTGGTTACAAAGAGCAGAGGCAATCCTAAGGTGCTATTCAACACCATTAGTGACATTGTTACTCCTGCTCTGCCTGCGGGCCCTATTTTTTCTAACGAGGACTGTGAAAATTTTCTCTCTTTTCTGCTTGCAAAAATTCATAACGTGAGAATGAATTTTACACACTCAGCACCTGTTATCTCAATCTCTACCCCATCTCGGCCCATTATCTTTGATACTTTCTCTCCTGTTTCACTACCTGAGTTGGTAAAATTAGTGAATTCAGTAAAAGCATCCTCCTGTTCACTTGACATTGTACCTGCATCATTATTCAAAAATGTCTTCCAGTCTATTGGCCCATGTGTGCTCACTTTAATCAACTCTTCACTGGCATCTGGTATAGTTCCGGTTTATTTTAAAAACGCTGCTATTCTCCCACTTTTAAAAAAACCTCAACTAGACCCTTCTCTTTGGAGCAGTTATAGACCTATCTCTAAATTACCGTTAATTGCTAAGCTTCTAGAAAAGGTTGTGGCTAAGCAACTTATGGCAGCTCTAGATAAACATGGCATTTACGATAAGTTTCAGTCCGGTTTTCGTCGATTTCACTCCACGGAGACAGCTCTTCTTAGGGTCTCAAGTGATATCTTGATGAATAATGATGCAGGAAAATGCTCTGTTCTACTCATGTTGGACCTCACATCAGCTTTCGACACAGTTGACCATCACATCCTCATTGAAAGGCTGAAAAATTGGGTTGGTGTATCTGGAACTGCATTAGAGTGGTTCTCCTCTTATCTCCATCACCGATCCTTTTCTGTGGCAGTCTCCGATTTTAGATCATCCTCTACCTCCCTTACTTATGGTGTCCCTCAAGGGTCAGTTTTGGGGCCTTTATTGTTTTTAATATATCTTCTCCCCCTCCAGCATATAATGGGCTCTTTTGAGGACATTTCTTGTCACTGTTATGCTGATGATATTCAGTTGTACGTTTCTTTTATGCCCGAGGATTTATCTAAGCTTCAGCGTCTGAATGATTGCTTAGATTTGATCAAACGTTGGATGGCTGCAAATTTCCTCCAACTCAACGAGGGGAAAACCGAAGTCCTCGTATGCGCCCCTGATAGATTTTTATCGCAGATAGTGAAAGCCCTTGGTCCTCTCTCACTCTATGTTAAATCCTCTATCAGGAATTTAGGTGTCACCTTTGACTCGAGTCTCACGTTGGATGGGCATGTGAAATCTCTGGTTCGGTCTTGTTTTTAACATTTAAGAAATGTGGCTAAGCTAAGCCCGATTTTATCTCATTCTGAACTGGAGATTGCTATACATGCATTTACTTCGTCACGCTTGGATTATTGTAATTCGCTGTTTATGTGTCTAAGCAAAGGTTCTCTGGATCGTCTGCAGGTTGTGCAAAACGCTGCAGCTAGGCTTTTGACAAAATCCTCCAAGTACTCACATGTGACGCCATTGTTATCTCAGTTACACTGGCTTCCTTTTAAATCTAGAGTCAATTTTAAGATCCTGGTCTTGACCTACAGAGCTGTGCACGGACTGGCACCAACCTACATCGTTGATCTACTACAGCCCTATGTCCCTAGCAGGTCTTTGAGGTCATCTGATCAGGGCTTACTTGCTTTAAAAAATACTAAGAGGAGGACTAAGGGTGATAGAGCTTTTGCCACTGTGGCTCCTAGACTGTAGAACTCTCTCCACCTAACATTAAGAACTGCGGACTCAGTAGCTGTTTTTAAAAAACAACTCAAAACTCACCTTTTTAAAACTGCTTTTGGTTAATTTTTTTGCCTGTTTTATTTTCTCTTTTTAAATCTTTTTATGACTTGTAATCTTATGTGCAGAACTTTGTGATTCTGTCTTGAAAGGTGCTATATAAATAAAAATTTATTTATTTATTTAAAAGAGGGCTTTGCTATCCTACCCTGGAACACCACCAAGCCATTGGTTCAGATATGTAGATGACACCTGGGTGAAAATCAAATCTCAGGACGTACCACAATTCACAGATCACATTAACTCAGTGGACCGACACATCAAATTCACCAGGGAGGATATGAAAAGTGGCAGGTTAGCCTTCTTAGACTGTGAGATTTCCATCAGTAATGGGGGACATCTAAATGCTGTCGTGTACCGTAAACCTACACATACGGATCAGTATTTAAGGTTTGACTCTCATCATCCACTGGAGCACAAACTGGGTGTCATTAGGACGCTACAACACAGAGCGAACACCATCCCCACAGACACAGCGGCCAGGGAGGCAGAAGAACAGCACATCAAGAAGGCCCTGAGTAAATGTGGTTATCCCAGCTGGACTTTTGTCAAAGCTGGAAAGGCACCTAAAGAAAGCTCCAGCCAATCCAGGAGAGAAGGACAACAGGAGTATCGGAGCAGTTGAGACGCATTTTTTGTAAACACCGGGTTTCTGTGGCTTTTAAACCCCAAAACCCGCTGCGCCAAAAATTGGTCCACCCCAAGGATCGTGTCCCCCGACACAAACAGAGTAACATAGTGTACGCTGTTAAGTGCCAGGAGGATTGCCAGGATTTATACGTCGGGGAAACCAAA
This sequence comes from Oreochromis niloticus, assembly GCF_001858045.2. Taxonomy (NCBI): domain Eukaryota; kingdom Metazoa; phylum Chordata; class Actinopteri; order Cichliformes; family Cichlidae; genus Oreochromis; species Oreochromis niloticus. Next base: position 13,325 of record NW_020328813.1, read on the forward strand.
CAACCTCTGGCGAAGCGGATGGCACAACACAGAAGAGCTACTTCGTCAGGCCAGGACTTCGCAGTCTATTTACACCTACAGGCCAGTGGACACTCTTTCAATGATGAGGATGTACACATCTTGGATAGGGAGGAACGCTGGTTTGAGCGCGGAGTCAAGGAGGCCATTTACGTGAAAAGGGAAAGACCATCTCCGAATCGAGGAGGGGGCCTAAGGGTACATTGTAACACACCCAATAAAAAAGATTCTAGGTCTGACCAACCGTCTCAGCCGTGGGCAAAAAGATGAGAGTCAATAAAATTCTAAAAGATAATTTATTGACAAATAATCAAGAGATAAAAGATAAAACAGTCCAGTGTCCCATTTATGAATCAAATAAAACACACAGTCCCAAGGCCAGAGCCAGCTATGCCACACTGCCAGTTGCACTCCACGTGTTGCCTTCAACAGGGTTAGAAGTTGTCCTCTGAGACCCACCACCCTGCAAGCATATAGCCAGTGGCCGTCCGACTGGGGTCTGGTGTATGGGGCCTCCCTGCTGCTGCGGAGTCGGGGCGGTCTGCTTCTCCCCACCGCAGGGAAAGGGTAACACCACCTGGGTCTGGGTGCAGTTTCCCCCTCCAGGGGCAAGGGTACCTAGACCCGGGGCTTAGAGTACGCTTGGGGAGTGTGATTGTGTGTACAGTGTCTCTCTATGTCTGTCTCCACGTTGGGTGAGTGTTGAGCAATTGTATATGAGAGCATGAGGGTGGGAATAGATGTTTGTATCTGTGTGTGCCTGTTTGTCTGTGTCTATATGTCAGGTTGGGTATCAGACGCCACCTCTCTGGGGACATCTCAGGCCCTCCAAGGTTTGGAGGCCCATCTCCCCCCACCACTTCCCCTGCCGGTGGCGGACGCCCTCAGACATCGGTGCGTTGGTGGTTCTCTGTGTCCGGGGGTGGGCGCCCAGGTACCCACCGGCTCACTCCTTGGCGGCTGCTTATTGGGGCCTGGAGCCTGGGGCTCGCTCGGGCCACTTTGGGGATGGGGTGCCCTCGGCCTCACGGCCCGGGGCTCGGCCACTCAGGCACAGCTGGCTGCCGGCGGAGCTCACGGGCACGTCACTGCAACCCCCCCTGGCTTCTGCTCCGCGGCTGCTGAGTGACCCCTCATCTGGGACTCTCCTCAGCTCTTTCTGGGATAGTGGCGCGGCTGCCCCTCTGTTGGTCTTCCTTGGTCTCTTGTGTTCTGGGGGCCTCTGGATGTCTGGAGTCTTGATCTCCTCCATACCTGCTTCATGCCCTGGAGGTCGGGGCAGTGGCCCCCCACACCCTCTAGCAGATCATTACATGAAGGAACCTTTTAAAAACAAGCGCGTCCATGCTCACAGGTGCACACACGGGTGATCACACACACAAACTACACCCTTTTTGGCTCCTACCTCAAAGCACACTGTGCGCTGTCGATCTCACATGCTGCACAATAATGTTTAATATTTACTATTTACTGTCATATTCCCATATATCATTGTGATCTTGTTTATTACTCTCGTTTTCTTCTGCTTGCTTTCTTTTTTCTTTCTCAACAGGTGATCCAGGTGATCGATATATGTATTTTTTGTGTGCTTATTTTGTTGGTTTTTGTTTTTTGCCCTTTTTCCCCCGTCCCTCTTGTCAGGTTTTTTTCTTTCCCTCTTTCTTTCTCCATGTTCTCTCCTCCAGTCAAGTCTGTCCCGTATTCAGCAAGTGAAAATAAAATAAACAATAAAAAGTTGAATCAAATGGACCATTACGGCAAGGCTGGGATGGTAAAGTAATCCGTTGGGCATCTTTCTTCGTCTTTAGACAATAATTCTGATGGCAAAAGAACCAAACGGGACAGGTTAAAAAAAAAAAAAGAAGAAGTTGTCCTCTGAGACAGCCAGTGGTCACTCCAGCCTCTGCAACTCTGCTGCCTTTAGGCTGTGGCATATAATAGGCCCTGGCCTGCACAGAGAGACAAAATGACACATTCACTATAGAATTCATAGCACAAAACCCATCCATCCCAAACATACCAGATTTCATCACATTACATACCTGCACAGAGAGACAAAATGACACAGTAGTGTTTGTAGTGTGGGCTATAAGTAGACCAGTGTATCAGTGCAATCAAGTACACCTGCCTCTAATTAGTCCAACCCCATTCCAGCCATTGGCTCACCAAAAATGTGACACACACACAACCACTCCCAACCCAGTGCAACTCAACACAATAATATGGAGCTGAATTAACACAGGCACATTAGTCTACCATGTTACAACATCTTTCGCCATCTTACAATGCTGTGATTGCAGCCATTCCCCAACTCTCTGTGAATGGTACTCATGGCCATTGATCAGTGGTCTTTGATCAGTGGGTTTTGGTCAGTGGTTGTTGATGAATGGGTCATGAGAATTTGCATAATTAAGATTAAGGAGCTGACCTCCCAGCCCATTGTTCCTTCAGTGGGCTGGTTTCAGTCACTATGCAAATGTACTGTTTATAAGATTGGGGAAACCTGCAGTCAGCTGAGACTGAAGAAGTCACTTGGATGAGTGACAAAACGTTTCTTCCACAAAACGCTACGTTCAGATGAACAGAATCAACTTTTGGAGAGGACCAAAGGTACCACACAGACTATGCAAATTTCATGGAGAACATGTGGTGATGCAGAGAAAATGCCGGAGAAAGAACTCTGTAATACTCCTGTTTGGTATATTCCCCACCATGGGGTACACCACCCTCAAAAGCCCGGCAAAATATGCGTAGTCTTTGACTGCTCTGCACAATATGAAGACACCTCGCTGAAAATGCACCTGCTTACAGGGCCTGACCTCACAAACACTTTGGTGGGAGTGCTTCGTAGGTTCAGGAAGGGCTTCACTGCTGTAATGTGCGACGTCAAACAAATGTTTCACCAGTTCCATGTAACACCAAAACCAGGACTACTTTGGTGCTGCTTCTTCTGGCTGTGCCAACTTTGGTTTAAAACATCTAGCCACGCAAGGTGAGAGAAAGTTCACTCCAAACACTGTGAGGTTCATTCAAAGGAACTTTTATGTAGATGATGGACTTGTAAGTGTTATGTCAGAAGCAGAAGCCATAAAATTAGTCAAAGAACTGTGTAGAGAACTGTGTAGCACAGGTAAACTAAGATTACACAAGTTCATATCAAACAGTGAAAATGTGATAAAGTCATTGCCGAGAGAAAAGTGTACAGAAAGATTTAAGGACTTAGATCTGGCACTTGGAGAGCCATTAATGGGAAGGGCACTTGGTGTTCAGTGGTGCGTTTCTGCTGATGAGTTTCTGTTAGGTTTTTGTATTGTTGATTGTCATTTATGCTTAGAAATATCTACTTATATATTCTTAGAGTTTTATAATTAGGTGTAGATTGGTAGAGGTTTGATCCTTAATAGTCTGCAAACTTTGTGTGCATTCCAGAGCACTCTGGGAGCATGGGAGAGGTCGTACCTTGTCTTATTGTTTTATGGTAGGATAAACGTATCTATATCTGTTTTAGGCTAAGTGCCTTTTGTTTAGATGAACTGCTGGACTTCCAGGCCAGCAGGTTTAGGGAAGTCTTTATGGGGTCACACTCTGACCCCACACACACCACACACACACACACACACACACACACTTACAAAACCACAGGCAAGGTACTCTTTGTGTGTATGTAGACGTCATATGTAAATGAACCTATGTATATTTATGTAACCTCAATAAAAGAGCAGCGTTACGGGGGAGCGGACGAGAGTAACTGGGGTCAAGCGAAGGAACGGCGTTTGTTCAGTTCTCTCCCGTGCACGTAAAACATAAAGAACTTTGCCTACTCGTGTCTTGCTTTGCTGTGTAATTACATTGTCTTCAACGTTCCAGCGAATCGGTTTAAGCTACAAACCTATCAGTTTCCGTTCAGAATAACTGTAAAAGAGCACCCAACGACAAGAAGACGAATCCTGCGCACAATAGCATCAGTGTATGACCCACTGGGATTTGTGGCACCCTTCATCCTAAGAGGAAAGCAAATCAGTTATGTCAAGAGAAAGTTGGATGGGGCGAGCCACTCTCAGATGATCTCCGCACACAGTGGGAATCCTGGCTCCTAGATCTTCAAAACCTAACCTGTCAAAGGTGAAAGTTCAAAGATGTGTCCTACCTGCAAACACAGACATTGCACAATGTGAATTACACCATTTTTCAGACGCTAGTGTGACAGGCTACAGACAGTGTAGTTATTTAAGAACAGTAACATCCAAAGGGGATATTCATTGTGCCTTAGTCTTGGGAAAGGCACATGTAGCCCCAACCAAGGTCACTACTGTTCCTAGACTTGAACTAACGGCTGCAGTAGTTGCAGCAAGAACAAGTGTAAGGTTAAGAAATGAGCTGGAGATAAGTGATCTTGAAGAGCACTTCAGGATAGATTCCACGGTAGTGTTGGGGAATGTGAACAATGATGCAAAGAGATTTCACGTGTTTGTGGCAAATAGGATTCAAAGGATAAGGTCACTCACAGACCCACGACAGTGGCATCAAGTACCATCTGAAAGTAATTGTGTAGACCATGCATCAATAGGACTCTGTGTCCAACAGCTGCTCAACTCTAACTGCTTTAAAGGTCCAGAGTTTTTGTGGCAAAGCGAGCTACCCATTGAAAATGACGAGTTTACTGAAGTCAAGCCCAACGATCCAGAGCTGAAAACAGTAGATGTGTCCAACACCAAAGTAGAAGAAAGGAGAAGAATACTAGACCGTCTCACCAAATTCTCAGACTGGAGAAGAGCTGTTAAAGCTATTGGTTGTCTACAGAAATTTGTGAAAGATTTCAAAGGACTCACACAAACAAAAGGTGAAAACACAAGTCAGACAAAAGGCGGAACTGTTCATAATAAAACTTGCACAGGAAAACACATTCAGCAAAGAATTTAAGGACTTAACTAGAGGAAAGGACATTCAACTGAAGGACAAGACACACAAGCTGTACAGCCTAAGTCCATTTGTTGATGAGCAGGGAGGACGTTTAACAAGAGCAACTCTGCACCCATATATCAAACATCCTGCCATTATTCCCAATTCAAGTCATGTGTCGTCTTTACTTATTAAACACTATCACAAAAAAGTGCAGCATCAAGGAAGGGGAATAACTGTAAACGAGCTGCGCTCCAATGGGATTTGATCACAGGACACAGCAATGCAGTTGCTTCTCACATCTACAAGTGCACAAGCTGCAGAAAGTACAGTTTGAAAGTGAGTTTGTTCTGAACACCCCCTCTTCAAGCCACATGGGAAGTGTTTGGGAGAGGCAAATTAGTACTATTAGAAGTGTTTTAACTTCTATTCTTTATTAGAATAACAACTAAATATTAATAGCATGATGAAACATGTCAGGTCCCAGAAAAACACTTTTTGAAGTACCAGAAATACATGAGACCTATTTTCCATACTCTGCCACCATAAAGCCTGCAAAAGTTACTATTAGCCTGTGATTGTGACAGGATGTCTTTGCTTTCCATATTATTTTTGCCTATTTGTCAATGCTGGTACGAAGCCTGTCTGTGCTGTTTTCATCCCTTTGCAAACATTTCTTTCAATAAATCTCAGAAAATCAGTTTTGTTTTAATTCTCAGTTTATTTTCCACAACACTTTGATCATCTGAATATTTTGTAAGTGTGGTTTTAGTAACAGCCAGTGCTGAGCAGCTGCTGGACAGTGTTTTGCTTATTTGTGGCATTGAGTTCTCTCTTTTTCTCATGTGTACTTTCAAAAATTTGAACATCTGAAACTGCTCAGCACTAATAAAGAGTGACACCAAGCTACACCTGACACAAACATCAGCAAAAGTGCTGCTTACACATCACATCAGCAAAACAAATTCTACATACAGTATGTAAAACTATGAAAAAGTCTATGAATGTCCTGGCAATTCCTGAGCCATTTCAGCATCCACCTTTAAATCAGCTCCCTTACAACTCAAACTTTACAGCTTCCTGCTGTAATGATGAAGACGAGTTGGAAACACTTATAACTCAACAATGTGCGACTCACAGACTGCACATTGGAACTCATTGGAGATGGAAGTCAATGCTGAGTGTCTAACAGCACAATTTGGTTAGTGTTTACATATTTTTCTGAAAGCAGGCTCAGTTGGGGGCAACTATCTGCTGCAATGAACAACCTAGACAGGAAGTTAAAATCTCCCAATTCTTTTAATCTTTGGGCTGAAGGAAGGACAATACTCGGTGTATAAATGCTCAATCAACAATTATTTATTTCCATACAATTCAATACTTTATGAGCATAAACCATCCGGATGGGGAGACATGCATGCAGAGGGTCACAGCAAATCTCAAAATGGTGGAGGGTTATCAGCCTCTTATAGCCTCTACTGGTCCCCACCTAGTCGTAAAACCCTAAACATTCACATTCTTTCTCTCTTACGGTGCCTAAGTGGCGGCCTTGGCTCCCTGTTTTATCTCCTCCTGATGAGATGGGGCAGAAAACCTCTCCGGTATGTTCTGTTCTCTTCTAATCAGACAAATAAGGCCATGACTCTCTGAAAACGGTATTTCTTATAACTCCGCAGTATAATGCATCATAAAACAATATCATTCATTCACAATAAATCAGCAGTCTAATGTAATACAAATCAGTTTAATAAATGGAAGGAAATGGAGGAGCTAGAGTCCCAAACAAAACACACAGGGGAGCAGAGTCCGAAACATAGTTCAGGTGGCCGGCCTGGGGGCCGATAGCACAGAAGGCCAGGCTGAGACAGTTCGGGAGGCCGTCCACGAAGAAGGCAGTGGCGGCGACAACCTCGTTCAGGAGGACGCCCACAACGGCGATGATGACCAGCCAACGGCGAGAAAACGGCCGGTGATGATGATGCGGTAGACGCGGACCGGATGGCGGCGTGCCAACAGCAGAACCAGGCAAGGATGAGGAGAAGGATGAGGCTGAAGCTGCTGCTGAAGCAAACCAGGCGAGGCTGGAGCTGATACAGAGGCCGGGCCAGGCGAAGCTGAAGCTGATACAGAGGCCGGGCCAGGCGAAGCTGAAGCTGACGCAGAGGCCGGGCCAGGCGAGGATGATGATGATGAAGCAGAGGCTGGGCCACGCGAGGATGATGATATGAAGCAGAGGCCAGGCCAGGCGAGGATGATGATGATGAAGCTGCTGCTGCTGCAGGCGAGGATGGTGATGATGAAGCTGCTGCAGCAGACGAGAATGCAGACACGGAGGCTGGACCAGGCGAGGGCGAAGACACGGAGGCTGGACCAGGCGAGGAAGAAGACACGGAGGCTGGACCAGGCGAGGGCGAAGACACGGAGGCTGGACCAGACGAGGGCGAAGATACGGAGGCTGGACCAGGCGAGGAAGAAGACACGGAGGCTGGACCAGGGGAGGAAGAAGACACGGAGGCTGGACCAGGCGCGGATGCAGACACGGAGGCTGGACCAGACGAGGATGTCGCTGTAGGCGGCGGCGTGGAAGCCGGAGACGGAGGCGCTGCAGGCGGCGGCGTGGGAGCCGCAGGTGGTGGCACTGCAGGCGATGGTGATAGCTGGATGGGCACCTCGGTCCCCCAGCGAAAGCAGCAGGCTGAAGCGGTTTCTGAGACCCCTCAGCGGAAGCTGCTGATGACGGCGCAGGCTGGACGGGCTCCTCGGTCCCCCCAGCAAAAACAGGCTCAAAACCAGTAGGCATGGGCGCCCCTGGCACACACAAAACAAAACCAGCAGGCTCGTGGGCCTCTGGACACATAAAGAGGGCTGCAGCTGCGCAGAGCACTGACCCTGCTCAGGCAGTGACAGCCGGGTGCAGTCCCTAGCTGGCATCTTGGCCTCCAGGGGTCCAGAGTTAGCTGAGGGTTGTAACCCAGCCTCTGGGGAAGCCCTGGAGTGAGTAGCAGTCTCTAATGTTGCCAGCTTTTGAGGAACAGAGTTTATAAATAACTCTCCTTGTAAACAACAAGGAGGACAGATAAAGATGCCACCAGGCACTTCCAGATTCTCAAAGTCACAGTCTCTGATGGTGCACACACACAAACACACCACATAGGAGGGTGAGAGGGGTCGGGGGGTCAATCCTGAGGGTCCAGCAGCACAATTTTGTTACTTTTTACACATTTTTTTGTCTCTTCCATTGTCCTCATCATCATCATCCCGTTTTCTCTTCTTCTGTCCTGCTTCTGTGTCAGCTGAAGTAGAGGGTGATGACACCGTGTCTTCATTTTCATTATCCTCACTTTCGGAGGTGGTGTCTGACGGTTCGTTGCCTGAGTGAGGACCTCAATCGCTTCCTGTTCATCTCGTTACTGTCGCCATTATTATTTTCCTCTCTTTGGCGCCTCCTGGAGCCAAAGAGATCGCTTTCATCAGCTCCCTCTCTTGGAGGGCTCCCGGATTCCTGAGGTTCTGGGATGACAGGTATTAACTCTGGGACCTCATCCTCAGATTCGCTTTCAAGGTCGCTTTCATTTTCAGCGCCAGAATCAATGTCACTTTCCCAGACCCACCACATGTCATCAGCAAACTGATCTTCTTCCCGGGGCAGATTAATGTCCACATTTACTGCCGGTAGATGAAGACCTTGATGGTCCCAGTGATCTTCAGCTAAACCGGCCAGGTTGTTTTCCATGTCAGCTGCTGGAACAGGTAGTGCTTCATTGTCCCAGGGACCTTCTGCTCCTACTGCTGGATTTAATCCTATGCCAGCTGCTTGCAGAGCTAGGTCCACTCGTGCAATATCATCAATATTTCCAAGCCCCAGAGTATTATAAAAAATTTCAATCGCAGTTTCCAGGCTGAACTCATTGAACAACCCACGCATGATAGTATCCCGGAGCAAACTCATCTCTGGACCTACTGCAGCGTAATGTTCAAAGCGCTCCACTAAATGGAGCAGCGGGCGAAATCTTAGCTGCACATCTAGAAACAGAGAAATATTTTATATTTAACACTCATGATGAGAGAACAGTCCACAAATTCCAGTTATGCAATATTGGTGCACCTGAAAACTAAGTGCTAAAAACTACATAGGTGAGGTTACTATTGCATGCACTGCAGTTGTGATGAACTTATTAGCTTTGAATATCACTTTTCCTCAGGCCACAGTCACTATTATAAAATACTACAAAACTGCTTAATTTTCATAAAGATCATAAGGTTATTTCTTTCATTTTACAAAACAATTCAATCTCAAATTTAAGCTGAAAATAGCATGCAGCACCAGCATTTAAATAAGCCCGTGAAACATCCCTGCTTAGACAAAACATGTATATTCTCCAATCCCCCATAGGCGGTCAGGAAACAGTTGATGTACCGGGAGAAACACCGCACCAAACGGAGGTATCTAGACTGTGTGACCGAGGCCTTTACGAGCATGTGTTGTAACAAACTGTCAGATAATACATCAGAAAATTGAAATGAGATGTTCTTACTTTGGTTAGCGCCGTTGATCTCACCGTCTCCGCTATCCATTTTAAAAATGGTTTAAATCCACTGGACTGGAGGAAAGTGATCAGTAAGCTGCAAACTTAAACTGGCTGTTTACAATTTTGACTATCGTTAAAATAGCTGAAAAGTTTAAAAACGTTTTCTGCTGTAGCTGAGAGACAGTAATCTGTGCTGCAAGAAACGCTGCTAAATGTTTTTTTTACAGAGCGTAGTCATGGATACACGGGGTTCTCACGCTGATTCGTGAAGTCATACGTCGGATTCCAATGTGACGTCATGCTGCGAACGTGGATATATATCTATATATCTATATATATATAGATATATATATATATCTATATATATATGTGTGTGTGTGTGTTGGCCATGCGGTGGTTGGAGGAGTTAAAAAACTTGGAATGGCATTAGGAATATATTAAAATTGCCTTTTAACTTGTGATTCATGCATTGAATGACTGTCAGGTTAGTCTTGATCATTTCAAAGTATGACTGCCCCTCTGTATCATTGTACCATTGTTTTACACTTTTTTAAAATAGTTTTTAGAGTTTTCTGCATATCAAGACTTCCAAGTATGATGTCACAGATAGCAACAAGTTCAAAAGTCGTAATATTTTGGGGATGTTATCTGAGGTTATTGTAAAATTTGTCAATCTGCTTTCTGAAGGTTTCAAGCTTTCTCTTTTTTTCATTTCCAGCTAGCTGTTTTCACACAGGAGATCCTGTGGACATATTGAATTTCCTTTTTATGTTATCTTAGTGACTTATTAGTTGAAGTAGAGTTCATACTGTGGGCTTTTGGGACATTCACAGCATTCAGTCATTATTATAGTTAGAGATATCTGTATGTAAGTAAGTAAGTAAAATGTATTTATATAGCGCGTTTCACAGATACAAAATCACAAAGTGCTTTACAACACAGGAAATGGAAATATAAAACAATATAACAGTAAATAAAACAGCAAATAAAACAAAGTAAAACTATAAAACTATAAAACAGCATGAGAGGAAATTAATCAAATGCTTTTCTAAATAAAAATGTCTTCAGCTGTTTTTTAAAAGAATCAATGGAGTCCGTGCAGCGTAGAGACAGTGGAAGAGAATTCCACAACCGTGGTGCCACAGTCTGAAAGGCCCGATCACCACGAGTTTTAAAACGAGTGCGCGGTACCACCAGCAGTCTCTGATCTAATGACCTTAAAGCCCAAGAAGATGAATGTGGTTTCAGCAGGTCAGATAAATATTGAGGAGCTTGACCATGTAGGGCCCTAAAGGTTAGAACAAAAATTATAAATGACATATGTATGTATCTTTGTAACTTCTCTGTTGGCAATGATGTTTTTATGTGTGTGAGATTTACTTTTCTTCACTTTCTTGGTGAATGAATCCATCTGTGTTCCAACTTTTACCTTCCCCTTGACTGAGTTGTTTGCGTTGCCTTTTGCCTTCACATGTATGACTCGCAGCCTGACAACAAACTTAGATTTGTGAACTTTGTGTCATGACCTCTAGAACTGTAAGTATTGGGCCTTCTTTTTCTAACCTAGTTGTCCCTTTAAAATAAATTTGTGAGTCACTGTCATAATTCAAATGAGTGTTGTTCTTGCTTTCTCAGTGTCGCTGGTTAACTTTATAATTTTTTTAATGTAAATCTGCAAAATACAAAATATAAGATTACAGGTTGAATAGTAGTATCTTAGCTTCTCACAGTTATTTATCTAGTACTGCATCACATTCTGATCAAATTACTGCCACAAGCTAAATGTCCACATTCTCACCTGTAGATTTTAAAGATCTGGAAGAAATTAAGCATCAGTTAAAGTCTTGCACCTCTCTACTTCACCCCATCCCAACAAAACTATTTAAACCTGTATCTCATTGTTTTACAAATCATTTAGTAAATATTATCAACAGCTCTCTACAGCCCTGCATTTTCCCTGTGTCTCTCACATGTGCAGTAATCACACTACTGCTTAATAAAATGGAATTAACACCAAAGAAAGGGGACACAGAGAGTGACAAAAACTTAACTCAAGGGACACAAGACCCTTGGCAGACAGGACTGAATCATGGGCCTCTGTTTTCTGGGGTGGGCACGCTGTTGTCACCGGGATGTGTGACCTCAGATCTTCAGTACTCTTGGACAGGTGGCCAACATTAGGGGAAGACAAGAAGCAGGAGTGCTTTCAAGACACCTTAACCTGAGATCAGAGAGCTCAGAATTTCAAAAAACATCTGAAACAGCTCAGGTTTGGAAAGAAAGCTTTCCATGTTAGGTGTTATGAATAACTATTATTTAAGCATTTCAGTGGGTTTTACATGACATATATTGCTAGCCCTGAGATAAATGGGCAGTCTGCTAAGTGTACCCTGCCTTTGTTCTGTGGCAGCTGGACAGAGAAAAGCAGTTGTTTAGTCATCAACCATATCTTTGGGTGTAGACTAACATCCTAATTTCCAAAGGAAATCTGAACAGCAAAAACAGGTAGTTTTGAATGTGAAAATATCCATAAGAATAGAGTAACACATTTTAAGAGGAAAACAATACCACTAGGAAGTTGAGGTTACTGGCAAATTCAGCTGACATTCCAACAAATCTATCACTCGAATGTTAATTTACAATTAAAAGTATTCATACATTTTAACACATATTAAGTCTTTCATATTTGGTCTTTAAAGTGCAGATTCCAAGCAGAAGCTGCAGAAATGTTGTATAAAGGAGGAGTGTTTGATAGTGACATTACACTTAGTGTGGGACATTGGGCTGTTTGGATCAAGTAATGACCTGAACCAAAGCTTGATTGTTGAACAGTTTTATTCATTATTGCATTATGAAACATATGTGTCCTAGATAATTGTTTGTCATTAAAGTGGAGCTTAAAGTTTAATGGGAGAGCCACCCCTGCTCCCCATGGTAACTGTAGCCAAGCTAAAAAGCAGCCAACAAACAGGCAGCCTACACAGTCACAGATGTGCTCCCAAGCTAGAAGCTCCACCTGCGTTCATTGCAACCTAAACATTATAAAGTTCCCTAAAGTAACTCACTAAGCCTAACAGGGGATAGGTACTCCTGCCTGAACTGACCACCACAGATGCAACCCAGCCACAAAGTAAAATCAAATGCACCTAGCTCCTAAAGTAACCTGCCTACACCAACCTGACATTTCTCCTCCCTAAGCTGGATGAATGTAAGTTAAATGACTACAAACATAAAAACCACTGGCTTCCAGACACTGTGATTGTCACTTACAGAGATGATATCAACAGATAATGACGGAACAAGAGAAGTACAGAGAAAGAATGCAAATGCTTGAAGAAGACAAACGCATATCCGCAGAGCAAGAAGCTGCTGCAATGTCACAACGTCTCCTAGAGGAAAAGGAGGAAACTGAGCGCAAGTTAAAGAGAAAAAGAGAAAGCAGCTGTGATAAGAGACAACAAGAGGAAAGTGCTGCAAGGAGAAGGTCAGTTGAAGACTTAAGAAGAGAAATTGAAAGATTGGAAAATCTGAAAGGATTCAAAGCAGCACAGGCAAAACTACAGGTTTATGAGGAAGACTATGCTTCAGTAAAGCAAGAAAGAGTCACACTAAACCCTGCAAACTTACAGGTAACAGAGTCCAAGAATAATGCTAATCAACCCTCACAAGAAGAGAGTTAAACGTCACTTACGAGAGTACAGGTGAGCTTATAAAGGTTTTGGCAGAACTTATGTCAGCTAATAGACTACCTGTTCCAGAGCCTTCTGTATTTAGTGAGGATCCACTTAAGTTTAAGCATTGGAAAGCATCTTTTCAGACTCTAATAAAGAGAAAGAACATTTGAATTGAATTCAAAATCCTGCTCCTCACATACAAGGTCTTAAATGATCAGGCCCTGTCTTATCTTAACGACCTTATAGTGCCATATCACCCATTAGAGCACTTCGCTCTCACACTGCAGGCTTACTTGTTGGTCCTAGAGTATTTAAAAGTAGAATGGGAGGCAGAGCTTCAGTTTTCAGGCCTCTCTTCTGTGGAACCAGCTTCCAGTTTGGATTCGTGAGACAGACACTATCTCTACTTTTAAGATTAGGCTTAAAACTTTCCTTTTTGCTACAGCATATAGTTAGGGCTGGACCAGGTGACCCTGAATCCTCCCTTAGTTATGCTGCAATAGACGTAGGCTGCCGGGGATTCCCATGATGTATTGAGTTTTTCCTTTTCAGTCACCTTTCTCACTCACTATGTGTTAATAGACCTCTCTGCATTGAATCGTACATGTTATTAATCTTGGTCTCTTTCCACAGCATGTCTTCTCTCCTGTCTTCCTTCTCTCACCCCAACCGGTCGCAGCATCGACCAAGTGTGTTTGCTTTTGGAACTGTGTCTTCATTCCACCTACTTCACATACAAGGGTCAGTTCTACAGGCAGAAACATGGGTGTGCCATGGGCCCAGTTTCACCCATCATGGCCAATTTGTACATGGAAGAAGTGGAAAAGTCACCGGAAGTGACATCTCACATTGTCACTTCTGGTATGATGGCGCCTGTGTTTGGCTCTGCTGCTGCCGGGTGCAGTTTGTCACGCTCTACTACTGTTGTGTTGTTTTTTTTTGCTCTACTGTTCTCACTCAGTTTTAATGATGTATTTGCTGCCCTGGTGTATGATCGCCTGGCTTTGCTATCCATCCGATCCTCTATGATGCCACACGATGTCTCGTCGTCCTCTGGCATTTTCCACCCTCTTCCATTAGCTGGATCCTCATCAGGCGATTTCAGTGGTCCCTCTAGACCACGGAGAAGGAGAGGGAGAAGAGGAGGTATTCAGGTAAAGCTCAGGCTTTACTGGCGGCGTGGTTTGGCTGGTAAGCGACGTCGAGCGTGCGTTGTCTCCTGTGTCCAGAAAAGCTCCATGGAGGGGACTTGTTTTCCACGGCCTTGTTTGGATACGCTGGGCCCAGCTCTTTGAGACCTTGCCACCTTAGGAGGGTTTATCCAGACTCTTCTGCGGGCTGGCTTTTTCTTCCCTCGGTGAGTGGATTCTACGAGCGTGACGGCTCGAACCCTGTGTATTTACGTCCCTTAACTCGAGCCTCTGCAAATAATGAGGCTTCTAGCTCACTGAATATGGCGCTTTTTAACGCTCGATCTCTGTCTAATAAATCATTCTTGTTGAATGATTTTATATTATCTAAAAAACTGGATTTTTATTCTTGACTGAGACCTGGCAGCGAGATGTAGACTACTCGTCACTTATTGAACTCTGCCCGGATGGCTATACTTTTATTACCCAGCCTCGGTTGTCTGGTCGGGGTGGTGGGCTTGCCGTGGCTTTCCAGGACCGTTTCTCCTGCCGCTCTGTGAAAACTGGACATTTTCGTTCGTTTGAGCTGCAGCTGCTTAAAATTGGTAACAAGGATCCTTTCTACTGTGCTGTGGTGTATCATCCACCTGATATAACAGGTTATTTTTATCGGAGCTCAGTGACTTCTTATCCGCTACTATGAAGCTGTCTAGGGTGCTTATAGTTGGGGACTTTAACATACACGTTGATGATGACTCCGAGCCATTCGCCAGAGACTTTATGAACATTATGGATTCTTTTCATTTGACTCAGCATGTGTCCGGTCCTACACACAGGAAAGGTCACACACTGGACCTTGTTTTTTCTTTCGGTCTAAATATTGATTTTATTTGCTCTGGGACATTTTTATTTCTGATCACTATGTTATTGTTTTTAACTTGTCTTTTAATGAGCCTTTGTCCCCGTTAGACGGATGGTTAGCTCTCGCATCTTAAACTCCTCCACAGCGGAGAAATTTGTGGATGCTTTTAACTTACAGCTATCTCCTCAAAATGGTGTTGATTTCTCAACCAGTCTTTTTAATAATTATTGCCTTTCTATTTTAGATGAAATTTGTCCGTTAAGACGAGGAGTGTTTCTGCCTCCAAATCTCCTCCTTGGCTAAATGACAGTATTCGTTGTCTAAAACGTGATTGTCGTAAAGCGGAGCGCAGGTGGAGGAAAACTCATCTAAATGTTCACCTCCTCTCTCTTAAGGACCTTTTAGCTTCTTTTAATAATGCGATCAGAGATGCGAGGGCTGCCATTTCTCACACTTGGTTACAAAGAGCAGAGGCAATCCTAAGGTGCTATTCAACACCATTAGTGACATTGTTACTCCTGCTCTGCCTGCGGCCCTATTTTTTCTAACGAGGACTGTGAAAATTTTCTCTCTTTCTGCTTGCAAAAATTCATAACGTGAGAATGAATTTACACACTCAGCACCTGTTATCTCAATCTCTACCCCATCTCGGCCCATTATCTTTGATACTTTCTCTCCTGTTTCACTACCTGAGTTGGTAAAATTAGTGAATTCAGTAAAGCATCCTCCTGTTCACTTGACATTGTACCTGCATCATTATTCAAAAATGTCTTCCAGTCTATTGGCCCATGTGTGCTCACTTTAATCAACTCTTCACTGGCATCTGGTATAGTTCCGGTTTATTTTAAAAACGCTGCTATTCTCCCACTTTTAAAAAAACCTCAACTAGACCCTTCTCTTGGAGCAGTTATAGACCTATCTCTAAATTACCGTTAATTGCTAAGCTTCTAGAAAAGGTTGTGGCTAAGCAACTTATGGCAGCTCTAGATAAACATGGCATTTACGATAAGTTTCAGTCCGGTTTTCGTCGATTTCACTCCACGAGACAGCTCTTCTTAGGGTCTCAAGTGATATCTTGATGAATAATGATGCAGGAAAATGCTCTGTTCTACTCATGTTGGACCTCACATCAGCTTTCGACACAGTTGACCATCACATCCTCATTGAAAGGCTGAAAATTGGGTTGGTGTATCTGGAACTGCATTAGAGTGGTTCTCCTCTTATCTCCATCACCGATCCTTTTCTGTGGCAGTCTCCGATTTTAGATCATCCTCTACCTCCCTTACTTATGGTGTCCCTCAAGGGTCAGTTTTGGGGCCTTTATTGTTTTAATATATCTTCTCCCCTCCAGCATATAATGGGCTCTTTTGAGGACATTTCTTGTCACTGTTATGCTGATGATATTCAGTTGTACGTTTCTTTTATGCCCGAGGATTATCTAAGCTTCAGCGTCTGAATGATTGCTTAGATTTGATCAAACGTTGGATGGCTGCAAATTCCTCCAACTCAACGAGGGGAAAACCGAAGTCCTCGTATGCGCCCCTGATAGATTTTTATCGCAGATAGTGAAAGCCCTTGTCCTCTCTCACTCTATGTTAAATCCTCTATCAGGAATTTAGGTGTCACCTTTGACTCGAGTCTCACTTGGATGGGCATGTGAAATCTCTGGTTCGGTCTTGTTTTTACATTTAAGAAATGTGGCTAAGCTAAGCCCGATTTATCTCATTCTGAACTGGAGATTGCTATACATGCATTTACTTCGTCACCCTTGGATTATTGTAATTCGCTGTTTATGTGTCTAAGCAAAGGTTCTCTGGATCGTCTGCAGGTTGTGCAAAACGCTGCAGCTAGGCTTTTGACAAAATCCTCCAAGTACTCACATGTGACGCCATTGTTATCTCAGTTACACTGGCTTCCTGTTAAATCTAGAGTCAATTTTAAGATCCTGGTCTTGACCTACAGAGCTGTGCACGGACTGGCACCAACCTACATCGTTGATCTACTACAGCCCTATGTCCCTAGCAGGTCTTTGAGGTCATCTGATCAGGGCTTACTTGCTTTAAAAAATACTAAGAGGAGGACTAAGGGTGATAGAGCTTTTGCCACTGTGGCTCCTAGACTGTAGAACTCTCTCCCCTAACATTAAGAACTGCGGACTCAGTAGCTGTTTTTAAAAACAACTCAAAACTCACCTTTTTAAAACTGCTTTTGGTTAATTTTTTGCCTGTTTTATTTTCTCTTTTTAAATCTTTTTATGACTTGTAATCTTATGTGCAGAACTTTGTGACTCTGTCTTGAAAGGTGCTATATAAATAAAAATGTATTTATTTATTTAAATGAGGGCTTGCTATCCTACCCTGGAACACCACCAAGCCATTGGTTCAGATATGTAGATGACACCTGGGTGAAATCAATCTCAGGACGTACCACAATTCACAGATCACATTAACTCAGTGGACCGACACATCAAATTCACCAGGGAGGATATGAAAAGTGGCAGGTTAGCCTTCTTAGACTGTGAGATTTCCATCAGTAATGGGTTACATCTAAATGCTGTCGTGTACCGTAAACCTACACATACGGATCAGTATTTAAGGTTTGACTCTCATCATCCACTGGAGCACAAACTGGGTGTCATTAGGACGCTACAACACAGAGCGAACACCATCCCCACTGACACAGCGGCCAGGGAGGCAGAAGAACGACCCTGAGTAAATGTGGTTATCCCAGCTGGACTTTTGTCAAAGCTGGAAAGGCACCTAAAGAAAGCTCCAGCCAATCCAGGAGAGAAGGACAACAGGAGTATCGAGCAGTTGAGACGCATTTTTGTAAACACCGGGTTTCTGTGGCTTTTAAACCCCAAAACCCGCTGCGCCAAAAATTGGTCCACCCCAAGGATCGTGTCCCCCGACACAAACAGAGTAACATAGTGTACGCTGTTAAGTGCCAGGAGGATTGCCAGGATTTATACGTCGGGGAAACCAAACAACCTCTGGCGAAGCGGATGGCACAACACAGAAGAGCTACTTCGTCAGGCCAGGACTCTGCAGTCTATTTACACCTACAGGCCAGTGGACACTCTTTCAATGATGAGGATGTACACATCTTGGATAGGGAGGAACGCTGGTTGAGCGCGGAGTCAAGGAGGCCATTTACGTGAAAAGGGAAAGACCATCTCCGAATCGAGGAGGGGGCCTAAGGGTACATTGTAACACACCCAATAAAAAAGATTCTAGGTCTGACCAACCGTCTCAGCCGTGGGCAAAAAGATGAGAGTCAATAAAATTCTAAAAGATAATTTATGACAAATAATCAAGAGATAAAAGATAAAACAGTCCAGTGTCCCATTTATGAATCAATAAAACACACAGTCCCAAGCCAGAGCCAGCTATGCCACACTGCCAGTTGCACTCCACGTGTTGCCTTCAACAGGGTTAGAAGTTGTCCTCTGAGACCCACCACCCTGCAAGCATATAGCCAGTGGCCGTCCGACTGGGGTCTGGTGTATGGGGCCTCCCTGCTGCTGCGGAGTCGGGACGGTCTGCTTCTCCCCACCGCAGGGAAAAGGGTAACACCACCTAGGTCTGGGTGCAGTTTCCCCCTCCAGGGGCAAGGGTACCTAGACCCGGGGCTTAGAGTACGCTTGGGAGTGTGATTGTGTGTACAGTGTCACTCTATGTCTGTCTCCACGTTGGGTGAGTGTTGAGCAATTGTATATGAGAGCATGAGGGTGGGAATAGATGTTTGTATCTGTGTGTGCCTGTTTGTCTGTGTCTATATGTCAGGTTGGGTATCAGACGCCACCTCTCTGGGGACATCTCAGGCCCTCCAAGGTTGGAGGCCCATCTCCCCCCACCACTTCCCCTGCCGGTGGCGGACGCCCTCAGACATCGGTGCGTTGGTGGTTCTCTGTGTCCGGGGGTGGGCGCCCAGGTACCCACCGGCTCACTCCTTGGCGCTGCTTATTGGGGCCTGGAGCCTGGGCTCGCTCGGGCCACTTGGGGATGGGTGCCCTCGGCCTCACGGCCCGGGGCTCGGCCACTCAGGCACAGCTGGCTGCCGGCGGAGCTCACGGGCACGTCACTGCAACCCCCCTGGCTTCTGCTCCGCGGCTGCTGAGTGACCCTCATCTGGGACTCTCCTCAGCTCTTTCTGGGATAGTGCGCGGCTGCCCTCTGTTGGTCTTCCTTGGTCTCTTGTGTTCTGGGGGCCTCTGGATGTCTGGAGTCTTGATCTCCTCCATACCTGCTTCATGCCCTGGAGGTCGGGGCAGTGGCCCCCACACCCTCTAGCAGATCATTACATGAAGGAACCTTTAAAAACAAGCGCATCCATGCTCACAGGTGCACACACGGGTGATCACACACACAAACTACACCCTTTTTGGCTCCTACCTCAAAGCACACTGTGCGCTGTCGATCTCACATGCTGCACAATAATGTTTAATATTTACTATTTACTGTCATATTCCCATATATCATTGTGATCTGTTTATTACTCTCGTTTCTTCTGCTTGCTTTCTTTTTCTTTCTCAACAGGTGATCCAGGTGATCGATATATGTATTTTTTGTGTGCTTATTTGTTGGTTTTGTTTTTTGCCCTTTTCCCCCGTCCCTCTTGTCAGGTTTTTTTTTCCCTCTTTCTTTCTCCATGTTCTCTCCTCCAGTCAAGTCTGTCCCGTATTCAGCAAGTGAAAATAAAATAAACAATAAAAAGTTGAATCAAATGGACCATTACGGCAAGGCTGGGATGGTAAGTAATCCGTTGGGGCATCTTTCTTCGTCTTTAGACAATAATTCTGATGGCAAAAGAACCAAACGGGACAGGTTAAAAAAAAAAAAAAGAAGAAGTTGTCCTCTGAGACAGCCAGTGTCACTCCAGCCTCTGCAACTCTGCTGCCTTTAGGCTGTGGCATATAATAGGCCCTGGCCTGCACAGAGAGACAAAATGACACATTCACTATAGAATTCATAGACAAAACCCATCCATCCCAAACATACCAGATTTCATCACATTACATACCTGCACAGAGAGACAAAATGACACAGTAGTGTTTGTAGTGTGGGCTATAAGTAGACCAGTGTATCAGTGCAATCAAGTACACCTGCCTCTAATAGTCCAACCCCATTCCAGCCATTGGCTCACCAAAAATGTGACACACACACAACCACTCCCAACCAGTGCAACTCAACACAATAATATGGAGCTGAATTAACACAGGCATTAGTCTACCATGTTACAACATCTTTCGCCATCTTACAATGCTGTGATTGCAGCCATTCCCCACTCTCTGTGAATGGTACTCATGGCCATTGATCAGTGGTCTTTGATCAGTGGGTTTTGGTCAGTGGTTGTGATGAATGGGTCATGAGAATTTGCATAATTAAGATTAAGGAGCTGACCTCCCAGCCCATTGTTCCTTCAGTGGGCTGGTTTCAGTCACTATGCAAATGTACTGTTTATAAGATTGGGGAAACCTGCAGTCAGCTGAGACTGAAGAAGTCACTTGGATGAGTGACAAAACGTTTCTTCCACAAAACGCTACGTTCAGATGAACAGAATCAACTTTTGGAGAGGACCAAAGGTACCACACAGACTATGCAAATTTCATGGAGAACATGTGGTGATGCAGAGAAAATGCCGGAGAAAGAACTCTGTAATACTCCTGTTTGGTATATTCCCCACCATGGGGTACACCACCCTCAAAAGCCCGGCAAAATATGCGTAGTCTTTGACTGCTCTGCACAACATGAAGACACCTCGCTGAAAATGCACCTGCTTACAGGGCCTGACCTCACAAACACTTTGGTGGGAGTGCTTCGTAGTTCAGGAAGGGCTTCACTGCTGTAATGTGCGACGTCAAACAAATGTTTCACCAGTTCCATGTAACACCAAAACCAGGACTACTTTGGTGCTGCTTCTTCTGGCTGTGCCAACTTTGGTTTAAAACATCTAGCCACGCAAGGTGAGAGAAAGTCACTCCAAACACTGTGAGGTTCATTCAAAGGAACTTTTATGTAGATGATGGACTTGTAAGTGTTATTCAGAAGCAGAAGCCATAAAATTAGTCAAAGAACTGTGTAGAGAACTGTGTAGCACAGGTAAACTAAGATTACACAAGTTCATATCAAACAGTGAAATGTGATAAAGTCATTGCCGAGAGAAAAGTGTACAGAAAGATTTAAGGACTTAGATCTGGCACTTGGAGAGCCATTAATGGGAAGGGCACTTGGTGTTCAGTGGTGCGTTTCTGCTGATGAGTTTCTGTTAGGTTTTTGTATTGTTGATTGTCATTTATGCTTAGAAATATCTACTTATATATTCTTAGAGTTTTATAATTAGGTGTAGATTGGTAGAGGTTTGATCCTTAATAGTCTGCAAACTTTGTGTGCATTCCAGAGCACTCTGGAGCATGGGAGAGGTCGTACCTTGTCTTATTGTTTTATGGTAGGATAAACGTATCTATATCTGTTTAGGCTAAGTGCCTTTTGTTTAGATGAACTGCTGGACTTCCAGGCCAGCAGGTTTAGGGAAGTCTTTATGGGTCACACTCTGACCCCACACACACCACACACACACACACACACACACTTACAAAACCACAGGCAAGGTACTCTTTGTGTGTATGTAGACGTCATATGTAAATGAACCTATGTATATTTATGTAACCTCAATAAAAGAGCAGCGTTACGGGGGAGCGGACGAGAGTAACTGGGGTCAAGCGAAGGAACGGCGTTTGTTCAGTTCTCTCCCGTGCACGTAAAACATAAAGAACTTTGCCTACTCGTGTCTTGCTTTGCTGTGTAATTACATTGTCTTCAACGTTCCAGCGAATCGGTTTAAGCTACAAACCTATCAGTTTCCGTTCAGAATAACTGTAAAAGAGCACCCAACGACAAGAAGACGAATCCTGCGCACAATAGCATCAGTGTATGACCCACTGGGATTTGTGGCACCCTTCATCCTAAGAGGAAAGCAAATCAGTTATGTCAAGAGAAAGTTGGATGGGGCGAGCCACTCTCAGATGATCTCCGCACACAGTGGGAATCCTGGCTCCTAGATCTTCAAAACCTAACCTGTCAAAGGTGAAAGTTCAAAGATGTGTTCCTACCTGCAAACACAGACATTGCACAATGTGAATTACACCATTTTTCAGACGCTAGTGTGACAGGCTACAGACAGTGTAGTTATTTAAGAACAGTAACATCCAAGGGATATTCATTGTGCCTTAGTCTTGGAAAGGCACATGTAGCCCCAACCAAGGTCACTACTGTTCCTAGACTTGAACTAACGGCTGCAGTAGTTGCAGCAAGAACAAGTGTAAGGTTAAGAAATGAGCTGGAGATAAGTGATCTTGAAGAACACTTCAGGATAGATTCCACGGTAGTGTTGGGGAATGTGAACAATGATGCAAAGAGATTTCACGTGTTTTGTGGCAAATAGGATTCAAAGGATAAGGTCACTCACAGACCCACGACAGTGGCATCAAGTACCATCTGAAAGTAATTGTGTAGACCATGCATCAATAGGACTCTGTGTCCAACAGCTGCTCAACTCTAACTGCTTTAAAGGTCCAGAGTTTTTGTGGCAAAGCGAGCTACCCATTGAAAATGACGAGTTTACTGAAGTCAAGCCCAACGATCCAGAGCTGAAAACAGTAGATGTGTCCAACACCAAAGTAGAAGAAAGGAAAGAATACTAGACCGTCTCACCAAATTCTCAGACTGGAGAAGAGCTGTTAAGCTATTGCTTGTCTACAGAAATTTGTGAAAGATTTCAAAGGACTCACACAAACAAAAGGTGAAAACACAAGTCAGACAAAAGGCGGAACTGTTCATAATAAAACTTGCACAGGAAAACACATTCAGCAAAGAATTTAAGGACTTAACTAGAGGAAAGGACATTCAACTGAAGGACAAGACACACAAGCTGTACAGCCTAAGTCCATTTGTTGATGAGCAGGAGGACGTTTAACAAGAGCAACTCTGCACCCATATATCAAACATCCTGCCATTATTCCCAATTCAAGTCATGTGTCGTCTTTACTTATTAAACACTATCACAAAAAAGTGCAGCATCAAGGAAGGGAATAACTGTAAACGAGCTGCGCTCCAATGGGATTGATCACAGGACACAGCAATGCAGTTGCTTCTCACATCTACAAGTGCACAAGCTGCAGAAAGTACAGTTTGAAAGTGAGTTGTTCTGAACCACCTCTTCAAGCCACATGGGAAGTGTTTGGGAGAGGCAAATTAGTACTATTAGAAGTGTTTTAACTTCTATTCTTTATTAGAATAACAACTAATATTAATAGCATGATGAAACATGTCAGGTCCCAGAAAAACTTTTTGAAGTACCAGAAATACATGAGACCTATTTTCCATACTCTGCCACCATAAAGCCTGCAAAAGTTACTATTAGC
>NW_020328814.1:0-45911 GCF_001858045.2 Oreochromis niloticus
CACTTTGGTGCTGCTTCTTCTGGCTGTGCCAACTTTGGTTAAAACATCTAGCCCGCAAGGTGAGAGAAAGTTCACTCCAACACTGTGAGGTTCATTCAAAGGAACTTTTATGTAGATGATGGACTTGTAAGTGTTATGTAGAAGCAGAAGTCATAAAATTAGTCAAAGAACTGTGTAGAGAACTGTGTAGCACAGGTAAACTAAGATTACACAAGTTATATCAAACAGTGAAAATGTGATAAAGTCATTGCCGAGAGAAAAGTGTACAGAAAGATTTAAGGACTTAGATCTGCACTTGGAGAGCCATTAATGGGAAGGGCACTTGGTGTTCAGTGGTGCGTTTCTGCTGATGAGTTTCTGTTAGGTTTTTGTATTGTTGATTGTCATTTATGCTTAGAAATATCTACTTATATATTCTTAGAGTTTTATAATTAGGTGTAGATTGGTAGAGGTTTGATCCTTAATAGTCTGCAAACTTTGTGTGCATTCCAGAGCACTCTGGAGCATGGGAGAGGTCGTACCTTGTCTTATTGTTTTATGGTAGGATAAACGTATCTATATCTGTTTTAGGCTAAGTGCCTTTTGTTTAGATGAACTGCTGGACTTCCAGGCCAGCAGGTTTAGGGAAGTCTTTATGGGTCACACTCTGACCCACACACACCACACACACACACACACACACTTACAAAACCAAGGCAAGGTACTCTTTGTGTGTATGTAGACGTCATATGTAATGAACCTATGTATATTTATGTAACCTCAATAAAAGAGCAGCGTTACGGGGAGCGGACGAGAGTAACTGGGGTCAAGCGAAGGAACGGCGTTTGTTCAGTTCTCTCCCGTGCACGTAAAACATAAAGAACTTTGCCTACTCGTGTCTTGCTTTGCTGTGTAATTACATTGTCTTCAACGTTCCAGCGAATCGGTTTAAGCTACAAACCTATCAGTTTCCGTTCAGAATAACTGTAAAAGAGCACCCAACGACAAGAAGAGAATCCTGCGCACAATAGCATCAGTGTATGACCCACTGGGATTTGTGGCACCTTCATCCTAAGAGGAAAGCAAATCAGTTATGTCAAGAGAAAGTTGGATGGGGCGAGCCACTCTCAGATGATCTCCGCACACAGTGGGAATCCTGGCTCCTAGATCTTCAAAACCTAACCTGTCAAAGGTGAAAGTTCAAAGATGTGTCCTACCTGCAAACACAGACATTGCACAATGTGAATTACACCATTTTTCAGACGCTAGTGTGACAGGCTACAGACAGTGTAGTTATTTAAGAACAGTAACATCCAAAGGGATATTCATTGTGCCTTAGTCTTGGGAAAGGCACATGTAGCCCCAACAAGGTCACTACTGTTCCTAGACTTGAACTAACGGCTGCAGTAGTTGCAGCAAGAACAAGTGTAAGGTTAAGAAATGAGCTGGAGATAAGTGATCTTGAAGAGCACTTCAGGATAGATTCCACGGTAGTGTTGGGGAATGTGAACAATGATGCAAGGATTTCAGTGTTTGTGGCAAATAGGATTCAAAGGATAAGTCACTCACAGACCCACGACAGTGGCATCAGTACCATCTGAAGTAATTGTGTAGACCATGCATCAATAGGCTCTGTGTCCAACAGCTGCTCAACTCTAACTGCTTAAAGTCCGAGTTTTGTGGCAAAGCGAGCTACCCATTGAAAATGACGAGTTTATGAAGTCAGCCCAACGATCCAGAGCTGAAAACAGTAGATGTGTCCAACACAAAGTAGAAGAAAGGAGAAGAATACTAGACCGTCTCACCAAATTCTCAGACTGGAGAGAGCTGTTAAGCTATTGGTTGTCTACAGAATTTGTGAAAGATTTCAAGGACTCACACAAACAAAGGTGAAACACAGTCAGACAAAGGCGGAACTGTTCATAATAAACTTGCACAGGAAACCATTCAGCAAGAATTTAAGGACTTAACTAGAGGAAAGGACATTCACTGAAGGACAAGACACACAGCTGTACAGCCTAAGTCCATTTGTTGATGAGCAGGGAGGACGTTTAACAAGAGCAACTCTGCACCATATATCAAACATCCTGCCATTATTCCCATTCAAGTCATGTGTCGTCTTTACTTATTAACACTATCACAAAAAAGTGCAGCATCAAGGAAGGGGAATAACTGTAAACGAGCTGCGCTCCAATGGATTTGATCACAGGACAGCATGCAGTTGCTTCTCACATCTACAAGTGCACAAGCTGCAGAAGTACAGTTTGAAAGTGAGTTTGTTCTGAACACCCCCTCTTCAGCCACATGGAGTGTTTGGGAGAGGCAAATTAGTACTATTAGAAGTGTTTAACTTCTATTCTTTATTAGAATAACAACTAATATTAATAGCATGATGAAAATGTCAGGTCCAGAAAAACACTTTTTGAAGTACCAGAAATACATGAGACCTATTTTCCATACTCTGCACCATAAAGCCTGCAAAAGTTACTATTAGCCTGTGATTGTGACGGATGTCTTTGCTTTCCATATTATTTTGCCTATTTGTCAATGCTGGTACGAAGCCTGTCTGTGCTGTTTTCATCCCTTTGCAACATTCTTTCATAAATCTCAGAAATCAGTTTTGTTTTATTCTCAGTTTATTTTTCCACAACACTTTGATCATCTGAATATTTTGTAAGTGTGGTTTTAGTAACAGCCAGTGCTGAGCAGCTGCTGGACAGTGTTTTGCTTATTTGTGGCATTGAGTTCTCTCTTTTTCTCATGTGTACTTTCAAAATTTGAACATCTGAAACTGCTCAGCACTATAAGAGTGACACCAAGCTACACCTGACACAACATCAGCAAAGTGCTGCTTACACATATCACATCAGCAAAAAAATTCTACATACAGTATGTAAAACTATGAAAAGTCTATGAATGTCCTGGCAATTCCTGGCCATTTCAGCATCCACTTTAAATCAGCTCCCTTACAACTCAAACTTTACAGCTTCCTGCTGTAATGATGAGACGAGTTGGAACACTTATAACTCAACAATGTGCGACTCACAGACTGCACATTGGAACTCATTGGAGATGGAAGTCAATGCTGAGTGTCTAACAGCACAATTTGGTTAGTGTTTACATATTTTTCTGAAAGCAGGCTCAGTTGGGGGCAACTATCTGCTGCATGAACAACCTGACAGGAAGTTAAAATCTCCCAATTCTTTTAATCTTTGGCTGAAGGAAGGACAATACTCGGTGTATAAATGCTCAATCAACAATTATTTATTTCCATACAATTCAATACTTTATGAGCATAAACCATCCGGATGGGGACATGCATGCAGAGGGTCACAGCAATCTCAAAATGGTGGAGGGTTACTCAGCCTCTTATAGCCTCTACTGGTCCCCACCTAGTCGTAAAACCCTAACATTCACATTCTTTCTCTCTTACGGTGCCTAAGTGGCGGCCTTGGCTCCCTGTTTATCTCCTCCTGATGAGATGGGGCAGAAACCTCTCCGGTATGTTCTGTTCTCTTCTAATCAGACAAATAAGGCCATGACTCTCTGAAACGGTATTTCTTATAACTCCGCAGTATAATGCATCATAAAACAATATCATTCATTCACAATAATCAGCAGTCTAATGTATACAAATCAGTTTAATAAATGGAAGGAATGGAGGAGCTAGAGTCCCAAACAAAACACACAGGGAGCAGAGTCCGAAACATAGTTCAGGTGGCCGGCCTGGGGCCGATAGCACAGAAGGCCAGGCTGAGACAGTTCGGGAGGCCGTCCACGAAGAAGGCAGTGGCGGCGACAACCTCGTTCAGGAGGACGCCCACAACGGCGATGATGACCAGCCAACGGCCGAGAAAACGGCCGGTGATGATGATGCGGTAGACCGGACCGGATGGCGGCGTGCCAACAGCAGAACCAGGCAAGGATGAGGAGAAGGATGAGGCTGAAGCTGCTGCTGAAGAAACCAGGCGAGGCTGGAGCTGATACAGAGGCCGGGCCAGGCGAAGCTGAAGCTGACGCAGAGGCCGGGCCAGGCGAGGATGATGATGATGAAGCAGAGGCTGGGCCACGCGAGGATGATGATGATGAAGCAGAGGCCAGGCCAGGCGAGGATGATGATGATGAAGCTGCTGCTGCTGCAGGCGAGGATGGTGATGATGAAGCTGCTGCAGCAGACGAGAATGCAGACACGGAGGCTGGACCAGGCGAGGGCGAAGACACGGAGGCTGGACCAGGCGAGGAAGACACGGAGGCGGACCAGGCGAGGGGAAGACACGGAGGCTGGACCAGCAGGGGAAGACACGGAGGCTGGACCAGCGAGGGAAGACACGGAGGCTGGACCAGGGAGGAAGAAGACACGGAGGCTGGACCAGGCAGGAAGAAGACACGGAGGCTGGACCAGACGAGGATGTCGCTGCAGGCGGCGGCGTGGAAGCCGGAGACAGGCGCTGCAGGCGGCGGCGTGGGAGCCGCAGGTGGTGGCACTGCAGGCGATGGTGATAGCTGGATGGGCTCCTCGGTCCCCCAGCGAAAGCAGCAGGCTGAAGCGGTTTCTGAGACCCTCAGCGGAAGCTGCTGATGACGGCGCAGGCTGGACGGGCTCCTCGGTCCCCCCAGCAAAACAGGCTCAAAACCAGTAGGCATGGGCGCCCCTGGCACACACAAAACAAAACCAGCAGGCTCGTGGGCCTCTGGCACACATAAAGAGGGCTGCAGCTGCGCAGAGCACTGACCCTGCTCAGGCAGTGACAGCCGGGTGCCGTCCCTAGCTGGCATCTTGGCCTCCAGGGGTCCACAGTTAGCTGAGGGTTGTAACCCAGCCTCTGGGGAAGCCCTGGAGTGAGTAGCAGTCTCTAATGTTGCCAGCTTTTGAGGAACAGAGTTTATAAATAACTCTCCTTGTAAACAACAAGGAGGACAGATAAAGATGCCACCAGGCACTTCCAGATTCTCAAAGTCACAGTCTCTGATGGTGCACACACACAAACACACCACATAGGAGGGTGAGAGGGGTCGGGGGGTCAATCCTGAGGGTCCAGCAGCACAATTTTGTTACTTTTTACACATTTTTTTGTCTCTTCCATTGTCCTCATCATCATCATCCCGTTTTCTCTTCTTCTGTCCTGCTTCTGTGTCAGCTGAAGTAGAGGGTGATGACACCGTGTTTCATTTTCATTATCCTCACTTTCGGAGGTGGTGTCTGACGGTTCGTTGCCTGACTCGAGGAACCTCAATCGCTTCCTGTTCATCTCATTACTCTCGCCATTATTATTTTCCTCTCTTTGGCGCCTCCTGGAGCCAAAGAGATCGCTTTCATCAGCTCCCTCTCTTGGAGGGCTCCCGGATTCTGAGGTTCTGGGATGACAGGTATTACTCTGGGACCTCATCCTCAGATTCGCTTTCAAGGTCGCTTTCATTTTCAGCGCCAGAATCAATGTCACTTTCCCAGACCCACCACATGTCATCAGCAAACTGATCTTCTTCCCGGGGCAGATTAATGTCCACATTTACTGCCGGTAGATGAAGACCTTGATGGTCCCAGTGATCTTCAGCTAAACCGGCCAGGTTGTTTTCCATGTCAGCTGCTGGACAGGTAGTGCTTCATTATCCCAGGGACCTTCTGCTCCTACTGCTGGATTTAATCCTATGCCAGCTGCTTGCAGAGCTAGGTCCACTCGTGCAATATCATCAATATTTCCAAGCCCCAGAGTATTATAAAAAATTTCAATCGCAGTTTCCAGGCTGAACTCATTGAACAACCCACGCATGATAGTATCCCGGAGCAAACTCATCTCTGGACCTACTGCAGCGTAATGTTCAAAGCGCTCCACTAAATGGAGCAGCGGGCGAAATCTTAGCTGCACATCTAGAAACAGAGAAATATTTTATATTTAACACTCATGATGAGAGAACAGTCCACAAATTCCAGTTATGCAATATTGGTGCACCTGAAAACTAAGTGCTAAAAACTACATAGGTGAGGTTACTATTGCATGCACTGCAGTTGTGATGAACTTATTAGCTTTGAATATCACTTTTCCTCAGGCCACAGTCACTATTATAAAATACTACAAAACTGCTTAATTTTCATAAAGATCATAAGGTTATTTCTTTCATTTTACAAAACAATTCAATCTCAAATTTAAGCTGAAAATAGCATGCAGCACCAGCATTTAAATAAGCCCGTGAAACATCCCTGCTTAGACAAAAACATGTATATTCTCCAATCCCCATAGGCGGTCAGGAAACAGTTGATGTACCGGGAGAAACACCGCACCAAACGGAGGTATCTAGACTGTGTGACCGAGGCCTTTACGAGCATGTGTTGTAACAAACTGTCAGATAATACATCAGAAAATTGAAATGAGATGTTCTTACTTTGGTTAGCGCCGTTGATCTCACCGTCTCCGCTATCCATTTTAAAAATGGTTTAAATCCACTGGACTGGAGGAAAGTGATCAGTAAGCTGCAAACTTAAACTGGCTGTTTACAATTTTGACTATCGTTAAAATAGCTGAAAAGTTTAAAAACGTTTCTGCTGTAGCTGAGAGACAGTAATCTGTGCTGCAAGAAACGCTGCTAAATGTTTTTTTTTACAGAGCGTAGTCATGGATACACGGGGTTCTCACGCTGATTCGTGAAGTCATACGTCGGATTCCAATGTGACGTCATGCTGCGAACGTGGATATATATCTATATATCTATATATATATAGATATATATATATATCTATATATATATGTATATGTGTGTGTGTGTGTTGGCCATGCGGTGGTTGGAGGAGTTAAAAAACTTGGAAGTGGCATTAGGAATATATTAAAATTGCCTTTTAACTTGTGATTCATGCATTGAATGACTGTCAGGTTAGTCTTGATCATTTCAAAGTATGACTGCCCCTCTGTATCATTGTACCATTGTTTTACACTTTTTTAAAATAGTTTTTAGAGTTTTCTGCATATCAAGACTTCCAAGTATGATGTCACAGATAGCAACAAGTTCAAAAGTCGTAATATTTTGGGGATGTTATCTGAGGTTATTGTAAAATTTGTCAATCTGCTTTCTGAAGGTTTCAAGCTTTCTCTTTTTTTTCATTTACAGCTAGCTGTTTTCACACAGGAGATCCTGTGGACATATTGAATTTCCTTTTTATGTTATCTTAGTGACTTATTAGTTGAAGTAGAGTTCATACTGTGGGCTTTTGGGACATTCACAGCATTCAGTCATTATTATAGTTAGAGATATCTGTATGTAAGTAAGTAAGTAAAATGTATTTATATAGCGCGTTTCACAGATACAAAATCACAAAGTGCTTTACAACACAGGAAATGGAAATATAAAACAATATAACAGTAAATAAAACAGCAAATAAAACAAAGTAAAACTATAAAACTATAAAAACAGCATGAGAGGAAATTAATCAAATGCTTTTCTAAATAAAAATGTCTTCAGCTGTTTTTTAAAAGAATCAATGGAGTCCGTGCAGCGTAGAGACAGTGGAAGAGAATTCCACAACCGTGGTGCCACAGTCTGAAAGGCCCGATCACCACGAGTTTTAAAACGAGTGCGCGGTACCACCAGCAGTCTCTGATCTAATGACCTTAAAGCCCAAGAAGATGAATGTGGTTTCAGCAGGTCAGATAAATATTGAGGAGCTTGACCATGTAGGGCCCTAAAGGTTAGAACAAAAATTATAAATGACATATGTATGTATCTTTGTAACTTCTCTGTTGGCAATGATGTTTTTTATGTGTGTGAGATTTACTTTTCTTCACTTTCTTGGTGAATGAATCCATCTTTGTTCCAACTTTTACCTTCCCCTTGACTGAGTTGTTTGCGTTGCCTTTTGCCTTCACATGTATGACTCGCAGCCTGACAACAAACTTAGATTTGTGAACTTTGTGTCATGACCTCTAGAACTGTAAGTATTGGGCCTTCTTTTTCTAACCTAGAAGTCCCCTTTAAAATAAATTTGTGAGTCACTGTCATAATTCAAATGAGTGTTGTTCTTGCTTTCTCAGTGTCGCTGGTTAACTTTATAATTTTTTAATGTAAATCTGCAAAATACAAAATATAAGATTACAGGTTGAATAGTAGTATCTTAGCTTCTCACAGTTATTTATCTAGTACTGCATCACATTCTGATCAAATTACTGCCACAAGCTAAATGTCCACATTCTCACCTGTAGATTTTAAAGATCTGGAAGAAATTAAGCATCAGTTAAAGTCTTGCACCTCTCTACTTCACCCCATCCCGACAAAACTATTTAAACCTGTATCTCATTGTTTTACAAATCATTTAGTAAATATTATCAACAGCTCTCTACAGCCCTGCATTTTCCCTGTGTCTCTCACATGTGCAGTAATCACACTACTGCTTAATAAAATGGAATTAACACCAAAGAAAGGGGACACAGAGAGTGACAAAAACTTAACTCAAGGGACACAAGACCCTTGGCAGACAGGACTGAATCATGGGCCTCTGTTTTCTGGGGTGGGCACGCTGTTGTCACCGGGATGTGTGACCTCAGATCTTCAGTACTCTTGGACAGGTGGCCAACATTAGGGGAAGACAAGAAGCAGGAGTGCTTTCAAGACACCTTAACCTGAGATCAGAGAGCTCAGAATTTCAAAAACATCTGAAACAGCTCAGGTTTGGAAAGAAAGCTTTCCATGTTAGGTGTTATGAATAACTATTATTTAAGCATTTCAGTGGGTTTTACATGACATATATTGCTAGCCCTGAGATAAATGGGCAGTCTGCTAAGTGTACCCTGCCTTTGTTCTGTGGCAGCTGGACAGAGAAAAGCAGTTGTTTAGTCATCAACCATATCTTTGGGTGTAGACTAACTCCTAATTTCCAAAGGAAATCTGAACAGCAAAAACAGGTAGTTTTGAATGTGAAAATATCCATAAGAATAGAGTAACACATTTTAAGAGGAAAACAATACCACTAGGAAGTTGAGGTTACTGGCAAATTCAGCTGACATTCCAACAAATCTATCACTCGAATGTTAATTTATAATTAAAAGTATTCATACATTTTAACACATATTCGGTCTTTCATATTTGGTCTTTAAAGTGCAGATTCCAAGCAGAAGCTGCAGAAATGTTGTATAAAGGAGGAGTGTTTGATAGTGACATTACACTTAGTGTGGGACATTGGGCTGTTTGGATCAAGTAATGACCTGAACCAAAGCTTGATTGTTGAACAGTTTTATTCATTATTGCATTATGAAACATATGTGTCCTAGATAATTGTTTGTCATTAAAGTGGAGCTTAAAGTTTAATGGGAGAGCCACCCCTGCTCCCCATGGTAACTGTAGCCAAGCTAAAAAGCAGCCAACAAACAGGCAGCCTACACAGTCACAGATGTGCTCCCAAGCTAGAAGCTCCACCTGCGTTCATTGCAACCTAAACATTATAAAGTTCCCTAAAGTAACTCACTAAGCCTAACAGGGGATAGGTACTCCTGCCTGAACTGACCACCACAGATGCAACCCAGCCACAAAGTAAAATCAAATGCACCTAGCTCCTAAAGTAACCTGCCTACACCAACCTGACATTTCTCCTCCCTAAGCTGGATGAATGTAAGTTAAATGACTACAAACATAAAAACCACTGGCTTCCAGACACTGTGATTGTCACTTACAGAGATGATATCAACAGATAATGACGGAACAAGAGAAGTACAGAGAAAGAATGCAAATGCTTGAAGAAGACAAACGCATATCCGCAGAGCAAGAAGCTGCTGCAATGTCACAACGTCTCCTAGAGGAAAAGGAGGAAACTGAGCGCAAGTTAAAGAGAAAAAGAGAAAGCAGCTGTGATAAAGAGACAACAAGAGGAAAGTGCTGCAAGGAGAAGGTCAGTTGAAGACTTAAGAAGAGAAATTGAAAGATTGGAAAATCTGAAAGGATTCAAAGCAGCACAGGCAAAACTACAGGTTTATGAGGAAGACTATGCTTCAGTAAAGCAAGAAAGAGTCACACTAAACCCTGCAAACTTACAGGTAACAGAGTCCAAGAATAATGCTAATCAACCCTCACAAGAAGAGAGTTAAACGTCACTTACGAGAGTACAGGTGAGCTTATAAAGGTTTTGGCAGAACTTATGTCAGCTAATAGACTACCTGTTCCAGAGCCTTCTGTATTTAGTGAGGATCCACTTAAGTTTAAGCATTGGAAAGCATCTTTTCAGACTCTAATAAAGAGAAAGAACATTTGAATTGAATTCAAAATCCTGCTCCTCACATACAAGGTCTTAAATGATCAGGCCCTGTCTTATCTTAACACCTTATAGTGCCATTCACCCATTAGAGCACTTCGCTCTCACACTGCAGGCTTACTTGTTGGTCCTAGAGTATTTAAAAGTAGAATGGGAGGCAGAGCTTCATTTTCAGGCCTCTCTTCTGTGGAACCAGCTTCCAGTTTGGATTCGTGAGACAGACACTATCTCTACTTTTAAGATTAGGCTTAAAACTTTCCTTTTTGCTACAGCATATAGTTAGGGCTGGACCAGGTGACCCTGAATCCTCCCTTAGTTATGCTGCAATAGACGTAGGCTGCCGGGGATTCCCATGATGTATTGAGTTTTTCCTTTTCAGTCACCTTTCTCACTCACTATGTGTTAATAGACCTCTCTGCATTGAATCGTACATGTTATTAATCTTGTCTCTCTTCCACAGCATGTCTTCTCTCCTGTCTTCCTTCTCTCACCCCAACCGGTCGCAGCATCGACCAAGTGTGTTTGCTTTTGGAACTGTGTCTTCATTCCACCTACTTCACATACAAGGGTCAGTTCTACAGGCAGAAACATGGGTGTGCCATGGGCCCAGTTTCACCCATCATGGCCAATTTGTACATGGAAGAAGTGGAAAAGTCACCGGAAGTGACATCTCACATTGTCACTTCTGGTATGATGGCGCCTGTGTTTGGCTCTGCTGCTGCCGGGTGCAGTTTGTCACGCTCTACTACTGTTGTGTTGTTTTTTTTTGCTCTACTGTTCTCACTCAGTTTTAATGATGTATTTGCTGCCCTGGTGTATGATCGCCTGGCTTTGCTATCCATCCGATCCTCTATGATGCCACACGATGTCTCGTCGTCCTCTGGCATTTTCCACCCTCTTCCATTAGCTGGATCCTCATCAGGCGATTTCAGTGGTCCCTCTAGACCACGGAGAAGGAGAGGGAGAAGAGGAGGTATTCAGGTAAAGCTCAGGCTTTACTGGCGGCGTGGTTTGGCTGGTAAGCGACGTCGAGCGTGCGTTGTCTCCTGTGTCCAGAAAAGCTCCATGGAGGGGGACTTGTTTTCCACGGCCTTGTTTGGATACGCTGGGCCCAGCTCTTTGAGACCTTGCCACCTTAGGAGGGTTTATCCAGACTCTTCTGCGGGCTGGCTTTTTCTTCCCTCGGTGAGTGGATTCTACGAGCGTGACGGCTCGAACCCTGTGTATTTACGTCCCTTAACTCGAGCCTCTGCAAATAATGAGGCTTCTAGCTCACTGAATATGGCGCTTTTTAACGCTCGATCTCTGTCTAATAAATCATTCTTGTTGAATGATTTTATATTATCTAAAAAACTGGATTTTTTATTCTTGACTGAGACCTGGCAGCGAGATGTAGACTACTCGTCACTTATTGAACTCTGCCCGGATGGCTATACTTTTATTACCCAGCCTCGGTTGTCTGGTCGGGGTGGTGGGCTTGCCGTGGCTTTCCAGGACCGTTTCTCCTGCCGCTTCGTGAAAACTGGACATTTTCGTTCGTTTGAGCTGCAGCTGCTTAAAATTGGTAACAAGGATCCTTTCTACTGTGCTGTGGTGTATCATCCACCTGCATATAACAGGTTATTTTTATCGGAGCTCAGTGACTTCTTATCCGCTACTATGAAGCTGTCTAGGGTGCTTATAGTTGGGGACTTAACATCACGTTGATGATGACTCCGAGCCATTCGCCAGAGACTTTATGAACATTATGGATTCTTTTCATTTGACTCAGCATGTGTCCGGTCCTACACACAGGAAAGGTCACACACTGGACCTTGTTTTTTCTTTCGGTCTAAATATTGATTTTATTTGCTCTGGGGACATTTTTATTTCTGATCACTATGTTATTGTTTTTAACTTGTCTTTTAATGAGCCTTTGTCCCCCGTTAGACGGATGGTTAGCTCTCGCATCTTAAACTCCTCCACAGCGGAGAAATTTGTGGATGCTTTTAACTTACAGCTATCTCCTCAAAATGGTGTTGATTTCTCAACCAGTCTTTTTAATAATTATTGCCTTTCTATTTTAGATGAAATTTGTCCTGTTAAGACGAGGAGTGTTTCTGCCTCCAAATCTCCTCCTTGGCTAAATGACAGTATTCGTTGTCTAAAACGTGATTGTCGTAAAGCGGAGCGCAGGTGGAGGAAAACTCATCTAAATGTTCACCTCCTCTCTCTTAAGGACCTTTTAGCTTCTTTTAATAATGCGATCAGAGATGCGAGGGCTGCCCATTTCTCACACTTGGTTACAAAGAGCAGAGGCAATCCTAAGGTGCTATTCAACACCATTAGTGACATTGTTACTCCTGCTCTGCCTGCGGGCCCTATTTTTTCTAACGAGGACTGTGAAAATTTTCTCTCTTTTCTGCTTGCAAAAATTCATAACGTGAGAATGAATTTTACACACTCAGCACCTGTTATCTCAATCTCTACCCCATCTCGGCCCATTATCTTTGATACTTTCTCTCCTGTTTCACTACCTGAGTTGGTAAAATTAGTGAATTCAGTAAAAGCATCCTCCTGTTCACTTGACATTGTACCTGCATCATTATTCAAAAATGTCTTCCAGTCTATTGGCCCATGTGTGCTCACTTTAATCAACTCTTCACTGGCATCTGGTATAGTTCCGGTTTATTTTAAAAACGCTGCTATTCTCCCACTTTTAAAAAAACCTCAACTAGACCCTTCTCTTTGGAGCAGTTATAGACCTATCTCTAAATTACCGTTAATTGCTAAGCTTCTAGAAAAGGTTGTGGCTAAGCAACTTATGGCAGCTCTAGATAAACATGGCATTTACGATAAGTTTCAGTCCGGTTTTCGTCGATTTCACTCCACGGAGACAGCTCTTCTTAGGGTCTCAAGTGATATCTTGATGAATAATGATGCAGGAAAATGCTCTGTTCTACTCATGTTGGACCTCACATCAGCTTTCGACACAGTTGACCATCACATCCTCATTGAAAGGCTGAAAAATTGGGTTGGTGTATCTGGAACTGCATTAGAGTGGTTCTCCTCTTATCTCCATCACCGATCCTTTTCTGTGGCAGTCTCCGATTTTAGATCATCCTCTACCTCCCTTACTTATGGTGTCCCTCAAGGGTCAGTTTTGGGGCCTTTATTGTTTTTAATATATCTTCTCCCCCTCCAGCATATAATGGGCTCTTTTGAGGACATTTCTTGTCACTGTTATGCTGATGATATTCAGTTGTACGTTTCTTTTATGCCCGAGGATTTATCTAAGCTTCAGCGTCTGAATGATTGCTTAGATTTGATCAAACGTTGGATGGCTGCAAATTTCCTCCAACTCAACGAGGGGAAAACCGAAGTCCTCGTATGCGCCCCTGATAGATTTTTATCGCAGATAGTGAAAGCCCTTGGTCCTCTCTCACTCTATGTTAAATCCTCTATCAGGAATTTAGGTGTCACCTTTGACTCGAGTCTCACGTTGGATGGGCATGTGAAATCTCTGGTTCGGTCTTGTTTTTAACATTTAAGAAATGTGGCTAAGCTAAGCCCGATTTTATCTCATTCTGAACTGGAGATTGCTATACATGCATTTACTTCGTCACGCTTGGATTATTGTAATTCGCTGTTTATGTGTCTAAGCAAAGGTTCTCTGGATCGTCTGCAGGTTGTGCAAAACGCTGCAGCTAGGCTTTTGACAAAATCCTCCAAGTACTCACATGTGACGCCATTGTTATCTCAGTTACACTGGCTTCCTGTTAAATCTAGAGTCAATTTTAAGATCCTGGTCTTGACCTACAGAGCTGTGCACGGACTGGCACCAACCTACATCGTTGATCTACTACAGCCCTATGTCCCTAGCAGGTCTTTGAGGTCATCTGATCAGGGCTTACTTGCTTTAAAAAATACTAAGAGGAGGACTAAGGGTGATAGAGCTTTTGCCACTGTGGCTCCTAGACTGTAGAACTCTCTCCACCTAACATTAAGAACTGCGGACTCAGTAGCTGTTTTTAAAAAACAACTCAAAACTCACCTTTTTAAAACTGCTTTTGGTTAATTTTTTGCCTGTTTTATTTTCTCTTTTTAAATCTTTTTATGACTTGTAATCTTATGTGCAGAACTTTGTGATTCTGTCTTGAAAGGTGCTATATAAATAAAAATTTATTTATTTATTTAAAAGAGGGCTTTGCTATCCTACCCTGGAACACCACCAAGCCATTGGTTCAGATATGTAGATGACACCTGGGTGAAAATCAAATCTCAGGACGTACCACAATTCACAGATCACATTAACTCAGTGGACCGACACATCAAATTCACCAGGGAGGATATGAAAAGTGGCAGGTTAGCCTTCTTAGACTGTGAGATTTCCATCAGTAATGGGGGACATCTAAATGCTGTCGTGTACCGTAAACCTACACATACGGATCAGTATTTAAGGTTTGACTCTCATCATCCACTGGAGCACAAACTGGGTGTCATTAGGACGCTACAACACAGAGCGAACACCATCCCCACAGACACAGCGGCCAGGGAGGCAGAAGAACAGCACATCAAGAAGGCCCTGAGTAAATGTGGTTATCCCAGCTGGACTTTTGTCAAAGCTGGAAAGGCACCTAAAGAAAGCTCCAGCCAATCCAGGAGAGAAGGACAACAGGAGTATCGGAGCAGTTGAGACGCATTTTTTGTAAACACCGGGTTTCTGTGGCTTTTAAACCCCAAAACCCGCTGTGCCAAAAATTGGTCCACCCCAAGGATCGTGTCCCCCGACACAAACAGAGTAACATAGTGTACGCTGTTAAGTGCCAGGAGGATTGCCAGGATTTATACGTCGGGGAAACCAAACAACCTCTGGCGAAGCGGATGGCACAACACAGAAGAGCTACTTCGTCAGGCCAGGACTTCGCAGTCTATTTACACCTACAGGCCAGTGGACACTCTTTCAATGATGAGGATGTACACATCTTGGATAGGGAGGAACGCTGGTTTGAGCGCGGAGTCAAGGAGGCCATTTACGTGAAAAGGGAAAGACCATCTCTGAATCGAGGAGGGGGCCTAAGGGTACATTGTAACACACCCAATAAAAAAGATTCTAGGTCTGACCAACCGTCTCAGCCGTGGGCAAAAAGATGAGAGTCAATAAAATTCTAAAAGATAATTTATTGACAAATAATCAAGAGATAAAAGATAAAACAGTCCAGTGTCCCATTTATGAATCAAATAAAACACACAGTCCCAAGGCCAGAGCCAGCTATGCCACACTGCCAGTTGCACTCCACGTGTTGCCTTCAACAGGGTTAGAAGTTGTCCTCTGAGACCCACCACCCTGCAAGCATATAGCCAGTGGCCGTCCGACTGGGGTCTGGTGTATGGGGCCTCCCTGCTGCTGCGGAGTCGGGGCGGTCTGCTTCTCCCCACCGCAGGGAAAAGGGTAAC
Organism: Oreochromis niloticus; assembly: GCF_001858045.2. Lineage (NCBI taxonomy): Eukaryota > Metazoa > Chordata > Actinopteri > Cichliformes > Cichlidae > Oreochromis > Oreochromis niloticus. The sequence goes on from NW_020328814.1 coordinate 15,641, forward strand.
ACCACCTGGGTCTGGGTGCAGTTTCCCCCTCCAGGGGCAAGGGTACCTAGACCCGGGGCTTAGAGTACGCTTGGGGAGTGTGATTGTGTGTACAGTGTCTCTCTATGTCTGTCTCCACGTTGGGTGAGTGTTGAGCAATTGTATATGAGAGCATGAGGGTGGGAATAGATGTTTGTATCTGTGTGTGCCTGTTTGTCTGTGTCTATATGTCAGGTTGGGTATCAGACGCCACCTCTCTGGGGACATCTCAGGCCCTCCAAGGTTTGGAGGCCCATCTCCCCCCACCACTTCCCCTGCCGGTGGCGGACGCCCTCAGACATCGGTGCGTTGGTGGTTCTCTGTGTCCGGGGGTGGGCGCCCAGGTACCCACCGGCTCACTCCTTGGCGGCTGCTTATTGGGGCCTGGAGCCTGGGGCTCGCTCGGGCCACTTTGGGGATGGGGTGCCCTCGGCCTCACGGCCCGGGGCTCGGCCACTCAGGCACAGCTGGCTGCCGGCGGAGCTCACGGGCACGTCACTGCAACCCCCCTGGCTTCTGCTCCGCGGCTGCTGAGTGACCCCTCATCTGGGACTCTCCTCAGCTCTTTCTGGGATAGTGGCGCGGCTGCCCCTCTGTTGGTCTTCCTTGGTCTCTTGTGTTCTGGGGGCCTCTGGATGTCTGGAGTCTTGATCTCCTCCATACCTGCTTCATGCCCTGGAGGTCGGGGCAGTGGCCCCCACACCCTCTAGCAGATCATTACATGAAGGAACCTTTTAAAAACAAGCGCGTCCATGCTCACAGGTGCACACACGGGTGATCACACACACAAACTACACCCTTTTTGGCTCCTACCTCAAAGCACACTGTGCGCTGTCGATCTCACATGCTGCACAATAATGTTTAATATTTACTATTTACTGTCATATTCCCATATATCATTGTGATCTTGTTTATTACTCTCGTTTTCTTCTGCTTGCTTTCTTTTTTCTTTCTCAACAGGTGATCCAGGTGATCGATATATAGTTACATTTTTTGTGTGCTTATTTTGTTGGTTTTTGTTTTTTGCCCTTTTTCCCCCGTCCCTCTTGTCAGGTTTTTTTCTTTCCCTCTTTCTTTCTCCATGTTCTCTCCTCCAGTCAAGTCTGTCCCGTATTCAGCAAGTGAAAATAAAATAAACAATAAAAAGTTGAATCAAATGGACCATTACGGCAAGGCTGGGATGGTAAAGTAATCCGTTGGGCATCTTTCTTCGTCTTTAGACAATAATTCTGATGGCAAAAGAACCAAACGGGACAGGTTAAAAAAAAAAAAGAAGAAGTTGTCCTCTGAGACAGCCAGTGGTCACTCCAGCCTCTGCAACTCTGCTGCCTTTAGGCTGTGGCATATAATAGGCCCTGGCCTGCACAGAGAGACAAAATGACACATTCACTATAGAATTCATAGCACAAAACCCATCCATCCCAAACATACCAGATTTCATCACATTACATACCTGCACAGAGAGACAAAATGACACAGTAGTGTTTGTAGTGTGGGCTATAAGTAGACCAGTGTATCAGTGCAATCAAGTACACCTGCCTCTAATTAGTCCAACCCCATTCCAGCCATTGGCTCACCAAAAATGTGACACACACACAACCACTCCCAACCCAGTGCAACTCAACACAATAATATGGAGCTGAATTAACACAGGCACATTAGTCTACCATGTTACAACATCTTTCGCCATCTTACAATGCTGTGATTGCAGCCATTCCCCAACTCTCTGTGAATGGTACTCATGGCCATTGATCAGTGGTCTTTGATCAGTGGGTTTTGGTCAGTGGTTGTTGATGAATGGGTCATGAGAATTTGCATAATTAAGATTAAGGAGCTGACCTCCCAGCCCATTGTTCCTTCAGTGGGCTGGTTTCAGTCACTATGCAAATGTACTGTTTATAAGATTGGGGAAACCTGCAGTCAGCTGAGACTGAAGAAGTCACTTGGATGAGTGACAAAACGTTTCTTCCACAAAACGCTACGTTCAGATGAACAGAATCAACTTTTGGAGAGGACCAAAGGTACCACACAGACTATGCAAATTTCATGGAGAACATGTGGTGATGCAGAGAAAATGCCGGAGAAAGAACTCTGTAATACTCCTGTTTGGTATATTCCCCACCATGGGGTACACCACCCTCAAAAGCCCGGCAAAATATGCGTAGTCTTTGACTGCTCTGCACAATATGAAGACACCTCGCTGAAAATGCACCTGCTTACAGGGCCTGACCTCACAAACACTTTGGTGGGAGTGCTTCGTAGGTTCAGGAAGGGCTTCACTGCTGTAATGTGCGACGTCAAACAAATGTTTCACCAGTTCCATGTAACACCAAAACCAGGACTACTTTGGTGCTGCTTCTTCTGGCTGTGCCAACTTTGGTTTAAAACATCTAGCCACGCAAGGTGAGAGAAAGTTCACTCCAAACACTGTGAGGTTCATTCAAAGGAACTTTTATGTAGATGATGGACTTGTAAGTGTTATGTCAGAAGCAGAAGCCATAAAATTAGTCAAAGAACTGTGTAGAGAACTGTGTAGCACAGGTAAACTAAGATTACACAAGTTCATATCAAACAGTGAAAATGTGATAAAGTCATTGCCGAGAGAAAAGTGTACAGAAAGATTTAAGGACTTAGATCTGGCACTTGGAGAGCCATTAATGGGAAGGGCACTTGGTGTTCAGTGGTGCGTTTCTGCTGATGAGTTTCTGTTAGGTTTTTGTATTGTTGATTGTCATTTATGCTTAGAAATATCTACTTATATATTCTTAGAGTTTTATAATTAGGTGTAGATTGGTAGAGGTTTGATCCTTAATAGTCTGCAAACTTTGTGTGCATTCCAGAGCACTCTGGGAGCATGGGAGAGGTCGTACCTTGTCTTATTGTTTTATGGTAGGATAAACGTATCTATATCTGTTTTAGGCTAAGTGCCTTTTGTTTAGATGAACTGCTGGACTTCCAGGCCAGCAGGTTTAGGGAAGTCTTTATGGGGTCACACTCTGACCCCACACACACCACACACACACACACACACACACACTTACAAAACCACAGGCAAGGTACTCTTTGTGTGTATGTAGACGTCATATGTAAATGAACCTATGTATATTTATGTAACCTCAATAAAAGAGCAGCGTTACGGGGGAGCGGACGAGAGTAACTGGGGTCAAGCGAAGGAACGGCGTTTGTTCAGTTCTCTCCCGTGCACGTAAAACATAAAGAACTTTGCCTACTCGTGTCTTGCTTTGCTGTGTAATTACATTGTCTTCAACGTTCCAGCGAATCGGTTTAAGCTACAAACCTATCAGTTTCCGTTCAGAATAACTGTAAAAGAGCACCCAACGACAAGAAGACGAATCCTGCGCACAATAGCATCAGTGTATGACCCACTGGGATTTGTGGCACCCTTCATCCTAAGAGGAAAGCAAATCAGTTATGTCAAGAGAAAGTTGGATGGGGCGAGCCACTCTCAGATGATCTCCGCACACAGTGGGAATCCTGGCTCCTAGATCTTCAAAACCTAACCTGTCAAAGGTGAAAGTTCAAAGATGTGTCCTACCTGCAAACACAGACATTGCACAATGTGAATTACACCATTTTTCAGACGCTAGTGTGACAGGCTACAGACAGTGTAGTTATTTAAGAACAGTAACATCCAAAGGGGATATTCATTGTGCCTTAGTCTTGGGAAAGGCACATGTAGCCCCAACCAAGGTCACTACTGTTCCTAGACTTGAACTAACGGCTGCAGTAGTTGCAGCAAGAACAAGTGTAAGGTTAAGAAATGAGCTGGAGATAAGTGATCTTGAAGAGCACTTCAGGATAGATTCCACGGTAGTGTTGGGGAATGTGAACAATGATGCAAAGAGATTTCACGTGTTTGTGGCAAATAGGATTCAAAGGATAAGGTCACTCACAGACCCACGACAGTGGCATCAAGTACCATCTGAAAGTAATTGTGTAGACCATGCATCAATAGGACTCTGTGTCCAACAGCTGCTCAACTCTAACTGCTTTAAAGGTCCAGAGTTTTTGTGGCAAAGCGAGCTACCCATTGAAAATGACGAGTTTACTGAAGTCAAGCCCAACGATCCAGAGCTGAAAACAGTAGATGTGTCCAACACCAAAGTAGAAGAAAGGAGAAGAATACTAGACCGTCTCACCAAATTCTCAGACTGGAGAAGAGCTGTTAAAGCTATTGCTTGTCTACAGAAATTTGTGAAAGATTTCAAAGGACTCACACAAACAAAAGGTGAAAACACAAGTCAGACAAAAGGCGGAACTGTTCATAATAAAACTTGCACAGGAAAACACATTCAGCAAAGAATTTAAGGACTTAACTAGAGGAAAGGACATTCAACTGAAGGACAAGACACACAAGCTGTACAGCCTAAGTCCATTTGTTGATGAGCAGGGAGGACGTTTAACAAGAGCAACTCTGCACCCATATATCAAACATCCTGCCATTATTCCCAATTCAAGTCATGTGTCGTCTTTACTTATTAAACACTATCACAAAAAAGTGCAGCATCAAGGAAGGGGAATAACTGTAAACGAGCTGCGCTCCAATGGGATTTGATCACAGGACACAGCAATGCAGTTGCTTCTCACATCTACAAGTGCACAAGCTGCAGAAAGTACAGTTTGAAAGTGAGTTTGTTCTGAACACCCCCTCTTCAAGCCACATGGGAAGTGTTTGGGAGAGGCAAATTAGTACTATTAGAAGTGTTTTAACTTCTATTCTTTATTAGAATAACAACTAAATATTAATAGCATGATGAAACATGTCAGGTCCCAGAAAAACACTTTTTGAAGTACCAGAAATACATGAGACCTATTTTCCATACTCTGCCACCATAAAGCCTGCAAAAGTTACTATTAGCCTGTGATTGTGACAGGATGTCTTTGCTTTCCATATTATTTTTGCCTATTTGTCAATGCTGGTACGAAGCCTGTCTGTGCTGTTTTCATCCCTTTGCAAACATTTCTTTCAATAAATCTCAGAAAATCAGTTTTGTTTTAATTCTCAGTTTATTTTTCCACAACACTTTGATCATCTGAATATTTTGTAAGTGTGGTTTTAGTAACAGCCAGTGCTGAGCAGCTGCTGGACAGTGTTTTGCTTATTTGTGGCATTGAGTTCTCTCTTTTTCTCATGTGTACTTTCAAAAATTTGAACATCTGAAACTGCTCAGCACTAATAAAGAGTGACACCAAGCTACACCTGACACAAACATCAGCAAAAGTGCTGCTTACACATCAACATCAGCAAAACAAATTCTACATACAGTATGTAAAACTATGAAAAAGTCTATGAATGTCCTGGCAATTCCTGAGCCATTTCAGCATCCACCTTTAAATCAGCTCCCTTACAACTCAAACTTTACAGCTTCCTGCTGTAATGATGAAGACGAGTTGGAAACACTTATAACTCAACAATGTGCGACTCACAGACTGCACATTGGAACTCATTGGAGATGGAAGTCAATGCTGAGTGTCTAACAGCACAATTTGGTTAGTGTTTACATATTTTTCTGAAAGCAGGCTCAGTTGGGGGCAACTATCTGCTGCAATGAACAACCTAGACAGGAAGTTAAAATCTCCCAATTCTTTTAATCTTTGGGCTGAAGGAAGGACAATACTCGGTGTATAAATGCTCAATCAACAATTATTTATTTCCATACAATTCAATACTTTATGAGCATAAACCATCCGGATGGGGAGACATGCATGCAGAGGGTCACAGCAAATCTCAAAATGGTGGAGGGTTATTCAGCCTCTTATAGCCTCTACTGGTCCCCACCTAGTCGTAAAACCCTAAACATTCACATTCTTTCTCTCTTACGGTGCCTAAGTGGCGGCCTTGGCTCCCTGTTTTATCTCCTCCTGATGAGATGGGGCAGAAAACCTCTCCGGTATGTTCTGTTCTCTTCTAATCAGACAAATAAGGCCATGACTCTCTGAAAACGGTATTTCTTATAACTCCGCAGTATAATGCATCATAAAACAATATCATTCATTCACAATAAATCAGCAGTCTAATGTAATACAAATCAGTTTAATAAATGGAAGGAAATGGAGGAGCTAGAGTCCCAAACAAAACACACAGGGGAGCAGAGTCCGAAACATAGTTCAGGTGGCCGGCCTGGGGGCCGATAGCACAGAAGGCCAGGCTGAGACAGTTCGGGAGGCCGTCCACGAAGAAGGCAGTGGCGGCGACAACCTCGTTCAGGAGGACGCCCACAACGGCGATGATGACCAGCCAACGGCCGAGAAAACGGCCGGTGATGATGATGCGGTAGACGCGGACCGGATGGCGGCGTGCCAACAGCAGAACCAGGCAAGGATGAGGAGAAGGATGAGGCTGAAGCTGCTGCTGAAGAAACCAGGCGAGGCTGGAGCTGATACAGAGGCCGGGCCAGGCGAAGCTGAAGCTGACGCAGAGGCCGGGCCAGGCGAGGATGATGATGATGAAGCAGAGGCTGGGCCACGCGAGGATGATGATGATGAAGCAGAGGCCAGGCCAGGCGAGGATGATGATGATGAAGCTGCTGCTGCTGCAGGCGAGGATGGTGATGATGAAGCTGCTGCAGCAGACGAGAATGCAGACAGGAGGCTGGACCAGGCGAGGGCGAAGACACGGAGGCTGGACCAGGCGAGGAAGAAGACACGGAGGCTGGACCAGGCGAGGGCGAAGACACGGAGGCTGGACCAGACGAGGGCGAAGACACGAGGCTGGACCAGGCGAGGAAGAAGACACGGAGGCTGGACCAGGGGAGGAAGAAGACACGGAGGCTGGACCAGGCGCGGATGCAGACACGGAGGCTGGACCAGACGAGGATGTCGCTGTAGGCGGCGGCGTGGAAGCCGGAGACGGAGGCGCTGCAGGCGGCGGCGTGGGAGCCGCAGGTGGTGGCACTGCAGGCGATGGTGATAGCTGGATGGGCACCTCGGTCCCCCAGCGAAAGCAGCAGGCTGAAGCGGTTTCTGAGACCCCTCAGCGGAAGCTGCTGATGACGGCGCAGGCTGGACGGGCTCCTCGGTCCCCCCAGCAAAAACAGGCTCAAAACCAGTAGGCATGGGCGCCCCTGGCACACACAAAACAAAACCAGCAGGCTCGTGGGCCTCTGGCACACATAAAGAGGGCTGCAGCTGCGCAGAGCACTGACCCTGCTCAGGCAGTGACAGCCGGGTGCAGTCCCTAGCTGGCATCTTGGCCTCCAGGGGTCCAGAGTTAGCTGAGGGTTGTAACCCAGCCTCTGGGGAAGCCCTGGAGTGAGTAGCAGTCTCTAATGTTGCCAGCTTTTGAGGAACAGAGTTTATAAATAACTCTCCTTGTAAACAACAAGGAGGACAGATAAAGATGCCACCAGGCACTTCCAGATTCTCAAAGTCACAGTCTCTGATGGTGCACACACACAAACACACCACATAGGAGGGTGAGAGGGGTCGGGGGGTCAATCCTGAGGGTCCAGCAGCACAATTTTGTTACTTTTTACACATTTTTTGTCTCTTCCATTGTCCTCATCATCATCATCCCGTTTTCTCTTCTTCTGTCCTGCTTCTGTGTCAGCTGAAGTAGAGGGTGATGACACCGTGTCTTCATTTTCATTATCCTCACTTTCGGAGGTGGTGTCTGACGGTTCGTTGCCTGAGTTGAGGCTCCTCAATCGCTTCCTGTTCATCTCGTTACTGTCGCCATTATTATTTTCCTCTCTTTGGCGCCTCCTGGAGCCAAAGAGATCGCTTTCATCAGCTCCCTCTCTTGGAGGGCTCCCGGATTCTTGAGGTTCTGGGATGACAGGTATTAACTCTGGGACCTCATCCTCAGATTCGCTTTCAAGGTCGCTTTCATTTTCAGCGCCAGAATCAATGTCACTTTCCCAGACCCACCACATGTCATCAGCAAACTGATCTTCTTCCCGGGGCAGATTAATGTCCACATTTACTGCCGGTAGATGAAGACCTTGATGGTCCCAGTGATCTTCAGCTAAACCGGCCAGGTTGTTTTCCATGTCAGCTGCTGGAACAGGTAGTGCTTCATTGTCCCAGGGACCTTCTGCTCCTACTGCTGGATTTAATCCTATGCCAGCTGCTTGCAGAGCTAGGTCCACTCGTGCAATATCATCAATATTTCCAAGCCCCAGAGTATTATAAAAAATTTCAATCGCAGTTTCCAGGCTGAACTCATTGAACAACCCACGCATGATAGTATCCCGGAGCAAACTCATCTCTGGACCTACTGCAGCGTAATGTTCAAAGCGCTCCACTAAATGGAGCAGCGGGCGAAATCTTAGCTGCACATCTAGAAACAGAGAAATATTTTATATTTAACACTCATGATGAGAGAACAGTCCACAAATTCCAGTTATGCAATATTGGTGCACCTGAAAACTAAGTGCTAAAAACTACATAGGTGAGGTTACTATTGCATGCACTGCAGTTGTGATGAACTTATTAGCTTTGAATATCAGCTTTTCCTCAGGCCACAGTCACTATTATAAAATACTACAAAACTGCTTAATTTTCATAAAGATCATAAGGTTATTTCTTTCATTTTACAAAACAATTCAATCTCAAATTTAAGCTGAAAATAGCATGCAGCACCAGCATTTAAATAAGCCCGTGAAACATCCCTGCTTAGACAAAAACATGTATATTCTCCAATCCCCCATAGGCGGTCAGGAAACAGTTGATGTACCGGGAGAAACACCGCACCAAACGGAGGTATCTAGACTGTGTGACCGAGGCCTTTACGAGCATGTGTTGTAACAAACTGTCAGATAATACATCAGAAAATTGAAATGAGATGTTCTTACTTTGGTTAGCGCCGTTGATCTCACCGTCTCCGCTATCCATTTTAAAAATGGTTTAAATCCACTGGACTGGAGGAAAGTGATCAGTAAGCTGCAAACTTAAACTGGCTGTTTACAATTTTGACTATCGTTAAAATAGCTGAAAAGTTTAAAAACGTTTTCTGCTGTAGCTGAGAGACAGTAATCTGTGCTGCAAGAAACGCTGCTAAATGTTTTTTTTACAGAGCGTAGTCATGGATACACGGGGTTCTCACGCTGATTCGTGAAGTCATACGTCGGATTCCAATGTGACGTCATGCTGCGAACGTGGATATATATCTATATATCTATATATATATAGATATATATATATATCTATATATATATGTGTGTGTGTGTTGGCCATGCGGTGGTTGGAGGAGTTAAAAAACTTGGAAGTGGCATTAGGAATATATTAAAATTGCCTTTTAACTTGTGATTCATGCATTGAATGACTGTCAGGTTAGTCTTGATCATTTCAAAGTATGACTGCCCCTCTGTATCATTGTACCATTGTTTTACACTTTTTTAAAATAGTTTTTAGAGTTTTCTGCATATCAAGACTTCCAAGTATGATGTCACAGATAGCAACAAGTTCAAAAGTCGTAATATTTTGGGGATGTTATCTGAGGTTATTGTAAAATTTGTCAATCTGCTTTCTGAAGGTTTCAAGCTTTCTCTTTTTTTCATTTCCAGCTAGCTGTTTTCACACAGGAGATCCTGTGGACATATTGAATTTCCTTTTTATGTTATCTTAGTGACTTATTAGTTGAAGTAGAGTTCATACTGTGGGCTTTTGGGACATTCACAGCATTCAGTCATTATTATAGTTAGAGATATCTGTATGTAAGTAAGTAAGTAAAATGTATTTATATAGCGCGTTTCACAGATACAAAATCACAAAGTGCTTTACAACACAGGAAATGGAAATATAAAACAATATAACAGTAAATAAAACAGCAAATAAAACAAAGTAAAACTATAAAACTATAAAAACAGCATGAGAGGAAATTAATCAAATGCTTTTCTAAATAAAAATGTCTTCAGCTGTTTTTTAAAAGAATCAATGGAGTCCGTGCAGCGTAGAGACAGTGGAAGAGAATTCCACAACCGTGGTGCCACAGTCTGAAAGGCCCGATCACCACGAGTTTTAAAACGAGTGCGCGGTACCACCAGCAGTCTCTGATCTAATGACCTTAAAGCCCAAGAAGATGAATGTGGTTTCAGCAGGTCAGATAAATATTGAGGAGCTTGACCATGTAGGGCCCTAAAGGTTAGAACAAAAATTATAAATGACATATGTATGTATCTTTGTAACTTCTCTGTTGCAATGATGTTTTTATGTGTGTGAGATTTACTTTTCTTCACTTTCTTGGTGAATGAATCCATCTTTGTTCCAACTTTTACCTTCCCCTTGACTGAGTTGTTTGCGTTGCCTTTTGCCTTCACATGTATGACTCGCAGCCTGACAACAAACTTAGATTTGTGAACTTTGTGTCATGACCTCTAGAACTGTAAGTATTGGGCCTTCTTTTTCTAACCTAGTTGTCCCCTTTAAAATAAATTTGTGAGTCACTGTCATAATTCAAATGAGTGTTGTTCTTGCTTTCTCAGTGTCGCTGGTTAACTTTATAATTTTTTTAATGTAAATCTGCAAAATACAAAATATAAGATTACAGGTTGAATAGTAGTATCTTAGCTTCTCACAGTTATTTATCTAGTACTGCATCACATTCTGATCAAATTACTGCCACAAGCTAAATGTCCACATTCTCACCTGTAGATTTTAAAGATCTGGAAGAAATTAAGCATCAGTTAAAGTCTTGCACCTCTCTACTTCACCCCATCCCGACAAAACTATCCAAATCTGTATCTCATTGTTTTACAAATCATTTAGTAAATATTATCAACAGCTCTCTACAGCCCTGCATTTTCCCTGTGTCTCTCACATGTGCAGTAATCACACTACTGCTTAATAAAATGGAATTAACACCAAAGAAAGGGGACACAGAGAGTGACAAAAACTTAACTCAAGGGACACAAGACCCTTGGCAGACAGGACTGAATCATGGGCCTCTGTTTTCTGGGGTGGGCACGCTGTTGTCACCGGGATGTGTGACCTCAGATCTTCAGTACTCTTGGACAGGTGGCCAACATTAGGGGAAGACAAGAAGCAGGAGTGCTTTCAAGACACCTTAACCTGAGATCAGAGAGCTCAGAATTTCAAAAAGCATCTGAAACAGCTCAGGTTTGGAAAGAAAGCTTTCCATGTTAGGTGTTATGAATAACTATTATTTAAGCATTTCAGTGGGTTTTACATGACATATATTGCTAGCCCTGAGATAAATGGGCAGTCTGCTAAGTGTACCCTGCCTTTGTTCTGTGGCAGCTGGACAGAGAAAAGCAGTTGTTTAGTCATCAACCATATCTTTGGGTGTAGACTAACATCCTAATTTCCAAAGGAAATCTGAACAGCAAAAACAGGTAGTTTTGAATGTGAAAATATCCATAAGAATAGAGTAACACATTTTAAGAGGAAAACAATACCACTAGGAAGTTGAGGTTACTGGCAAATTCAGCTGACATTCCAACAAATGTATCACTCAATGTTAATTTACAATTAAAAGTATTCATACATTTTAACACATATTAAGTCTTTCATATTTGGTCTTTAAAGTGCAGATTCCAAGCAGAAGCTGCAGAAATGTTTATAAAGGAGGAGTGTTTGATAGTGACATTACACTTAGTGTGGGACATTGGGCTGTTTGGATCAAGTAATGACCTGAACCAAAGCTTGATTGTTGAACAGTTTTATTCATTATTGCATTATGAAACATATGTGTCCTAGATAATTGTTTGTCATTAAAGTGGAGCTTAAAGTTTAATGGGAGAGCCACCCCTGCTCCCCATGGTAACTGTAGCCAAGCTAAAAAGCAGCCAACAAACAGGCAGCCTACACAGTCACAGATGTGCTCCCAAGCTAGAAGCTCCACCTGCGTTCATTGCAACCTAAACATTATAAAGTTCCCTAAAGTAACTCACTAAGCCTAACAGGGGATAGGTACTCCTGCCTGAACTGACCACCACAGATGCAACCCAGCCACAAAGTAAAATCAAATGCACCTAGCTCCTAAAGTAACCTGCCTACACCAACCTGACATTTCTCCTCCCTAAGCTGGATGAATGTAAGTTAAATGACTACAAACATAAAAACCACTGGCTTCCAGACACTGTGATTGTCACTTACAGAGATGATATCAACAGATAATGACGGAACAAGAGAAGTACAGAGAAAGATGCAAATGCTTGAAGAAGACAAACGCATATCCGCAGAGCAAGAAGCTGCTGCAATGTCACAACGTCTCCTAGAGGAAAAGGAGGAAACTGAGCGCAAGTTAAAGAGAAAAAGAGAAAGCAGCTGTGATAAAGAGACAACAAGAGGAAAGTGCTGCAAGGAGAAGGTCAGTTGAAGACTTAAGAAGAGAAATTGAAAGATTGGAAAATCTGAAAGGATTCAAAGCAGCACAGGCAAAACTACAGGTTTATGAGGAAGACTATGCTTCAGTAAAGCAAGAAAGAGTCACACTAAACCCTGCAAACTTACAGGTAACAGAGTCCAAGAATAATGCTAATCAACCCTCACAAGAAGAGAGTTAAACGTCACTTACGAGAGTACAGGTGAGCTTATAAAGGTTTTGGCAGAACTTATGTCAGCTAATAGACTACCTGTTCCAGAGCCTTCTGATTTAGTGAGGATCCACTTAAGTTTAAGCATTGGAAAGCATCTTTTCAGACTCTAATAAAGAGAAAGAACATTTGAATTGAATTCAAATCCTGCTCCTCACATACAAGGTCTTAAATGATCAGGCCCTGTCTTATCTTAACGACCTTATAGTGCCATATCATCCCATTAGAGCACTTCGCTCTCACACTGCAGGCTTACTTGTTGGTCCTAGAGTATTTAAGAGTAGAATGGGAGGCAGAGCTTCAGTTTTCAGGCCCTCTTCTGTGGAACCAGCTTCCAGTTTGGATTCGTGAGACAGACACTATCTCTACTTTTAAGATTAGGCTTAAAACTTTCCTTTTTGCTAAGCATATAGTTAGGGCTGGACCAGGTGACCCTGAATCCTCCCTTAGTTATGCTGCAATAGACGTAGGCTGCCGGGGATTCCCATGATGTATTGAGTTTTTCCTTTTCAGTCACCTTTCTCACTCACTATGTGTTAATAGACCTCTCTGCATTGAATCGTACATGTTATTAATCTCTGTCTCTCTTCCACAGCATGTCTTCTCTCCTGTCTTCCTTCTCTCACCCCAACCGGTCGCAGCATCGACCAAGTGTGTTTGCTTTTGGAACTGTGTCTTCATTCCACCTACTTCACATACAAGGGTCAGTTCTACAGGCAGAAACATGGGTGTGCCATGGGCCCAGTTTCACCCATCATGGCCAATTTGTACATGGAAGAAGTGGAAAAGTCACCGGAAGTGACATCTCACATTGTCACTTCCGGTATGATGGCGCCTGTGTTTGGCTCTGCCGCTGCCGGGTGCAGTTTGTCACGCTCTACTACTGTTGTGTTGTTTTTTTTTGCTCTACTGTTCTCACTCAGTTTTAATGATGTATTTGCTGCCCTGGTGTATGATCGCCTGGCTTTGCTATCCATCCGATCCTCTATGATGCCACACGATGTCTCGTCGTCCTCTGGCATTTTCCACCCTCTTCCATTAGCTGGATCCTCATCAGGCGATTTCAGTGGTCCCTCTAGACCACGGAGAAGGAGAGGGAGAAGAGGAGGCATTCAGGTAAAGCTCAGGCTTTACTGGCGGCGTGGTTTGGCTGGTAAGCGACGTCGAGCGTGCGCTGTCTCCTGTGTCCAGAAAAGCTCCATGGAGGGGGACTTGTTTTCCACGGCCTTGTTTGGATACGCTGGGCCCAGCTCTTTGAGACCTTGCCACCTTAGGAGGGTTTATCCAGACTCTTCTGCGGGCTGGCTTTTTCTTCCCTCGGTGAGTGGATTCTACGAGCGTGACGGCTCGAACCCTGTGTATTTACGTCCCTTAACTCGAGCCTCTGCAAATAATGAGGCTTCTAGCTCACTGAATATGGCGCTTTTTAACGCTCGATCTCTGTCTAATAAATCATTCTTGTTGAATGATTTTATATTATCTAAAAAACTGGATTTTTTATTCTTGACTGAGACCTGGCAGCGAGATGTAGACTACTCGTCACTTATTGAACTCTGCCCGGATGGCTATACTTTTATTACCCAGCCTCGGTTGTCTGGTCGGGGTGGTGGGCTTGCCGTGGCTTTCCAGGACCGTTTCTCCTGCCGCTTCGTGAAAACTGGACATTTTCGTTCGTTTGAGCTGCAGCTGCTTAAAATTGGTAACAAGGATCCTTTCTACTGTGCTGTGGTGTATCATCCACCTGCATATAACAGGTTATTTTTATCGGAGCTCAGTGACTTCTTATCCGCTACTATGAAGCTGTCTAGGGTGCTTATAGTTGGGGACTTGAACATTCACGTTGATGATGACTCCGAGCCATTCGCCAGAGACTTTATGAACATTATGGATTCTTTTCATTTGACTCAGCATGTGTCCGGTCCTACACACAGGAAAGGTCACACACTGGACCTTGTTTTTTCTTTCGGTCTAAATATTGATTTTATTTGCTCTGGGGACATTTTTATTTCTGATCACTATGTTATTGTTTTTAACTTGTCTTTTAATGAGCCTTTGTCCCCCGTTAGACGGATGGTTAGCTCTCGCATCTTAAACTCCTCCACAGCGGAGAAATTTGTGGATGCTTTTAACTTACAGCTATCTCCTCAAAATGGTGTTGATTTCTCAACCAGTCTTTTTAATAATTATTGCCTTTCTATTTTAGATGAAATTTGTCCTGTTAAGACGAGGAGTGTTTCTGCCTCCAAATCTCCTCCTTGGCTAAATGACAGTATTCGTTGTCTAAAACGTGATTGTCGTAAAGCGGAGCGCAGGTGGAGGAAAACTCATCTAAATGTTCACCTCCTCTCTCTTAAGGACCTTTTAGCTTCTTTTAATAATGCGATCAGAGATGCGAGGGCTGCCCATTTCTCACACTTGGTTACAAAGAGCAGAGGCAATCCTAAGGTGCTATTCAACACCATTAGTGACATTGTTACTCCTGCTCTGCCTGCGGCCCTATTTTTTCTAACGAGGACTGTGAAAATTTTCTCTCTTTTCTGCTTGCAAAAATTCATAACGTGAGAATGAATTTTACACACTCAGCACCTGTTATCTCAATCTCTACCCCATCTCGGCCCATTATCTTTGATACTTTCTCTCCTGTTTCACTACCTGAGTTGGTAAAATTAGTGAATTCAGTAAAGCATCCTCCTGTTCACTTGACATTGTACCTGCATCATTATTCAAAAATGTCTTCCAGTCTATTGGCCCATGTGTGCTCACTTTAATCAACTCTTCACTGGCATCTGGTATAGTTCCGGTTTATTTTAAAAACGCTGCTATTCTCCCACTTTTAAAAAAACCTCAACTAGACCCTTCTCTTTGGAGCAGTTATAGACCTATCTCTAAATTACCGTTAATTGCTAAGCTTCTAGAAAAGGTTGTGGCTAAGCAACTTATGGCAGCTCTAGATAAACATGGCATTTACGATAAGTTTCAGTCCGGTTTTCGTCGATTTCACTCCACGGAGACAGCTCTTCTTAGGGTCTCAAGTGATATCTTGATGAATAATGATGCAGGAAAATGCTCTGTTCTACTCATGTTGGACCTCACATCAGCTTTCGACACAGTTGACCATCACATCCTCATTGAAAGGCTGAAAAATTGGGTTGGTGTATCTGCAACTGCATTAGAGTGGTTCTCCTCTTATCTCCATCACCGATCCTTTTCTGTGGCAGTCTCCGATTTTAGATCATCCTCTACCTCCCTTACTTATGGTGTCCCTCAAGGGTCAGTTTTGGGGCCTTTATTGTTTTTAATATATCTTCTCCCCCTCCAGCATATAATGGGCTCTTTTGAGGACATTTCTTATCACTGTTATGCTGATGATATTCAGTTGTACGTTTCTTTTATGCCCGAGGATTTATCTAAGCTTCAGCGTCTGAATGATTGCTTAGATTTGATCAAACGTTGGATGGCTGCAAATTTCCTCCAACTCAACGAGGGGAAAACCGAAGTCCTCGTATGCGCCCCTGATAGATTTTTATCGCAGATAGTGAAAGCCCTTGGTCCTCTCTCACTCTATGTTAAATCCTCTATCAGGAATTTAGGTGTCACCTTTGACTCGAGTCTCACGTTGGATGGGCATGTGAAATCTCTGGTTCGGTCTTGTTTTTAACATTTAAGAAATGTGGCTAAGCTAAGCCCGATTTTATCTCATTCTGAACTGGAGATTGCTATACATGCATTTACTTCGTCACGCTTGGATTATTGTAATTCGCTGTTTATGTGTCTAAGCAAAGGTTCTCTGGATCATCTGCAGGTTGTGCAAAACGCTGCAGCTAGGCTTTTGACAAAATCCTCCAAGTACTCACATGTGACGTCATTGTTATCTCAGTTACACTGGCTTCCTGTTAAATCTAGAGTCAATTTTAAGATCCTGGTCTTGACCTACAGAGCTGTGCACGGACTGGCACCAACCTACATCGTTGATCTACTACAGCCCTATGTCCCTAGCAGGTCTTTGAGGTCATCTGATCAGGGCTTACTTGCTTTAAAAAATACTAAGAGGAGGACTAAGGGTGATAGAGCTTTTGCCACTGTGGCTCCTAGACTGTAGAACTCTCTCCACCTAACATTAAGAACTGCGGACTCAGTAGCTGTTTTTAAAAAACAACTCAAAACTCACCTTTTTAAAACTGCTTTTGGTTAATTTTTTGCCTGTTTTATTTTCTCTTTTTAAATCTTTTTATGACTTGTAATCTTATGTGCAGAACTTTGTGATTCTGTCTTGAAAGGTGCTATATAAATAAAAATTTATTTATTTATTTAAAAGAGGGCTTTGCTATCCTACCCTGGAACACCACCAAGCCATTGGTTCAGATATGTAGATGACACCTGGGTGAAAATCAAATCTCAGGACGTACCACAATTCACAGATCACATTAACTCAGTGGACCGACACATCAAATTCACCAGGGAGGATATGAAAAGTGGCAGGTTAGCCTTCTTAGACTGTGAGATTTCCATCAGTAATGGGGGACATCTAAATGCTGTCGTGTACCGTAAACCTACACATACGGATCAGTATTTAAGGTTTGACTCTCATCATCCACTGGAGCACAAACTGGGTGTCATTAGGACGCTACAACACAGAGCGAACACCATCCCCACAGACACAGCGGCCAGGGAGGCAGAAGAACGACCCTGAGTAAATGTGGTTATCCCAGCTGGACTTTTGTCAAAGCTGGAAAGGCACCTAAAGAAAGCTCCAGCCAATCCAGGAGAGAAGGACAACAGGAGTATCGGAGCAGTTGAGACGCATTTTTTGTAAACACCGGGTTTCTGTGGCTTTTAAACCCCAAAACCCGCTGCGCCAAAAATTGGTCCACCCCAAGGATCGTGTCCCCCGACACAAACAGAGTAACATAGTGTACGCTGTTAAGTGCCAGGAGGATTGCCAGGATTTATACGTCGGGGAAACCAAACAACCTCTGGCGAAGCGGATGGCACAACACAGAAGAGCTACTTCGTCAGGCCAGGACTCGCAGTCTATTTACACCTACAGGCCAGTGGACACTCTTTCAATGATGAGGATGTACACATCTTGGATAGGGAGGAACGCTGGTTTGAGCGCGGAGTCAAGGAGGCCATTTACGTGAAAAGGGAAAGACCATCTCTGAATCGAGGAGGGGGCCTAAGGGTACATTGTAACACACCCAATAAAAAAGATTCTAGGTCTGACCAACCGTCTCAGCCGTGGGCAAAAAGATGAGAGTCAATAAAATTCTAAAAGATAATTTATTGACAAATAATCAAGAATAAAAGATAAAACAGTCCAGTGTCCCATTTATGAATCAAATAAAACACACAGTCCCAAGGCCAGAGCCAGCTATGCCACACTGCCAGTTGCACTCCACGTGTTGCCTTCAACAGGGTTAGAAGTTGTCCTCTGAGACCCACCACCCTGCAAGCATATAGCCAGTGGTCACTCCAGCCTCTGCAACTCTGCTGCCTTTAGGCTGTGGCATATAATAGGCCCTGGCCTGCACAGAGAGACAAAATGACACATTCACTATAGAATTCATAGCACAAAACCCATCCATCCCAAACATACCAGATTCATCACATTACATACCTGCACAGAGAGACAAAATGACACAGCAGTGTTTGTAGTGTGGGCTATAAGTAGACCAGTGTATCAGTGCAATCAAATACACCTGCCTCTAATTAGTCCAACCCCATTCCAGCCATTGGCTCACCAAAAATTCAATTCAATTCAATTCAATTTTATTTATATGCGCCAAATCACAACAAAAGTCGCCTCAAGGCGCTTTATATTGTACGTAGATAGCACAATAATAAATACAGAGAAAAGCCCAACAATCATATGACCCCCTATGAGCAAGCACTTTGGCGACAGTGGGAAGGAAAAACTCCCTTTTAACAGGAAGAAACCTCCGGCAGAACCAGGCTCAGGGAGGGGCGGCCATCTGCTGCGACCGGTTGGGGTGAAGAAGGAAAACAGGATAAAGACATGCTGTGGAAGAGAGACAGAGATTAATAACAGATATGATTCGATGCAGAGAGGTCTATTAACACATAGTGAGTGAGAAAGGTGAGTGGAAGGGAAAAACTCAATGCATCATGGGAATCCCCGGCAGCCTACGTCTATTGCAGCATAACTAAGGGAGGATTCAGGGTCACCTGGTCCAGCCCTAACTATATGCTTTAGCAAAAAGGAAAGTTTTAAGCCTAATCTTGAAAGTAGAGATAGTGTCTGTCTCCCGAATCCAACTGGAAGCTGGTTCCACAGAAGAGGGGCCTGAAAACTGAAGGCTCTGCCTCCCATTCTACTTTAAATACTCTAGGAACAACAAGTAAGCCTGCAGAGCGAGAGCGAAGTGCTCTAATGGGGTGATATGGTACTACAAGGTCATTAAGATAAGATGGGGCCTGATTAGTTAAGACTTTGTATGTGAGGAGCAGGATTTTGAATTCAATTCTGGATTTAACAGGAAGCCAATGAAGGGAAGCCAAAACAGGAGAAATATGCTCTCTCTTTCTAGTCCCTGTCAGTACCCTTGCTGCAGCATTTTGGATCAGCTGAAGGCTTTTCAGCGAGTTTTTAGGACATCCTGATAATAAAGAATTACAGTAGTCCAGCCTGGAAGTAATAAATGCATGAACTAGTTTTTCAGCATCACTCTGAGACAGGATATTTCTAATTTTAGAGATGTTGCGCAAATGGAAGAAAGCAGTCTTACATATTTGTTTAATATGTGCATTGAAGGACATGTCCTGGTCAAAAATGACTCCAAGGTTCCTCACAGTGTTACTGGAGGCCGAGGTAATGCCATCCAGAGTAAGAATCTGCTTAGATACCATAGTTCTAAGATTTTCAGGGCCGAGTACAATAACCTCAGTTTTATCTGAATTAAGAAGCAGAAAGTTAGCGGCCATCCAGGTCTTTATGTCTTTAAGACATTCCTGCAGTTTCACTAATTGGTGTGTGTTACCTGGCTTCATGGATAGATAGAGCTGCGTGTCATCTGCATAGCAGTGAAAATTTATGCTATGTCTTCTAATGATGCTGCCTAAGGGAAGCATGTATAATGTAAATAGAATTGGTCCTAGCACTGAACCCTGTGGAACACCATATTTAACCTTAGTGTGTGAAGAGGACTCTCCATTTACTTGAACAAATTGGAGTCTATTAGATAGATATGATACAAACCACTGCAGTGCAGTACCTGTAATACCTACAGCATGTTCTAATCGCTCTAATAGGATATTATGGTCAACAGTATCAAACGCAGCACTGAGGTCTAGCAGGACAAGCACAGAGATGAGTCCACTGTCAGAGGCCATAAGAAGATCATTTGTAACCTTCACTAAAGCTGTTTCTGTGCTGTGATGAGCTCTGAAACCTGACTGAAACTCTTCAAATAAGCCATTCCTCTGCAGATGATCTGTTAGCTGTTTGACAACTACTCTTTCAAGGATTTTTGATATGAAAGGAAGGTTGGAGATTGGCCTATAATTAGCTAAGACAGCTGGGTCTAGAGATGGCTTTTTAAGTAAAGGTTTAACTACAGCCACCTTGAAGGCCTGTGGTACATAGCCGATTATTAGAGATAGGTTGATCATATTTAAGATCGAAGAATTAATTAATGGCAGGACTTCTTTGAGCAGTTTTGTAGGAATGGGGTCTAAAAGACACGTTGATGGTTTGGAGGAATTAATTATTGAAGTTAACTCAGAAAGATCAATTGGAGAAAAAGAGTCTAACTTAACACCGATGGTACTGAAAGTAGCTGTAGACTATATTACATCTGTGGGATGATTATTGGTAATTTTTTCTCTAATGATAAAAATATTATTTGTGAAGAAGTTCATGAAGTCATTACTAGTTAACGTTAAAGGGATTGTTGGCTCAGTAGAGCTCTGACTTTTTGTCAGCCTGGCTACAGTGCTGAAGAGAAACCTGGGGTTGTTCTTATTTTCTTCAATCAGTGACGAATAGTAAGATGTTCTGGCTTTGCGGAGGGCTTTCTTATAATGCAGCAAACTATTTCTCCAGGCTAAATGATGATCCTCTAAATTTGTGACACGCCATTTCCTCTCCAGCTTACGAGTTATCTGCTTTAGGCTACGTGTTTGAGAATTATACCACGGAGTCAGGTACTTCGGATTTGAGGCTTTAGTTTTCACAGGAGCTACAGTATCCAGAGTCGTACGTAGAGAGGAGGTAAAATTATTAACAAGATAATCGACCTCTGTTGGAGTAGCGTTCAGATAGCTGCTCTGCTCTATGTTGGTACAGGGCATTGAAGATGATAACAGTGGGTGGATTATATTCTTAAACTTAGTTACAGCACTTTCAGAAAGACATCTACTTTGATAAAGTCTACTCTCCACTGCTGTGTAATCAATTATTGTAAATGTAAATGTTATCAGGAAATGATCAGACAGCAGAGGGTTTTCAGGAAACACTGTTAAATGTCCAGTTTCTATGCCATATGTTAAAACAAGATTGGTGATTAAAGTGGTGGGTGGGTTCTTTTACATTTTGAGAGAAGCCAATTGAGTCTAATAACAGATTAAATGCGATGTTGAGGCTGTCATTTTTAGCATCTACATGGATGTTAAAATCACCCACAATAATTATTTTATCTGAGCTGAGCACTAAATCAGATAAAAAGTCTGAGAAATCAGAGAGAAACTCTGTGTAAGGCCCAGGTGGACGATAGATGATAACAAGTAAGACTGGTTTCTGAGTTTTACAGCTGGGGTGGACGAGGCTAAGCATCAGGCTTTCAAATGAATTAAAAGTCTGTCTTGGTCTTTCGTTAATTAATAGACTGGTGTGAAAAATTGCTGCCACACCGCCCCCTCGGCCTGTGCTTCGGGATTTCTGGTAGTTAGAATGACTCGGGGGTGTTGATTCATTTAAACTAACATACTCATCCTGCTGCAACCAGGTTTCTGTAAGGCAGAGTAAATCGATTTGTTGATCAATTATTAAGTCATGTACTAACAGAGACTTGGAGGAGAGAGACCTAATATTTAATAATGCACATTTCACTGTTTTACTCTTTGGTTCAGATGTGGATACTGTATTGTTCTTTCTTTGTGATTTTTTATGTTTAAGTTGTTTATTGCTGGTTTTTAGTTTGTTTTTTGTTTGTCTTTTTGTTTTGGGAATGTGAACAATGATGCAAAAATGTGACACACACACAACCACTCCCAACCCAGTGCAACTTAACACAATAATATGGAGCTGAATTAACACAGGCACATTAGTCTACCATGTTACAACATCTTTCGCCATCTTACAATGCTGTGATTGCAGCCATTCCCCAACTCTCTGTGAATGGTACTCATGGCCATTGATCAGTGGTCTTTGATCAGTGGGTTTTGGTCAGTGGTTGTTGATGAATGGGTCATGAGAATTTGCATAATTAAGATTAAGGAGCTGACCTCCCAGCCCATTGTTCCTTCAGTAGGCTGGTTTCAGTCACTATGCAAATGTACTGTTTATAAGACTGGGGAAACCTGCAGTCAGCTGAGACTGAAGAAGTCACTTGGATGAGTGACGAAACGTTTCTTCCACAAAACGCTACGTTCAGATGAACAGAATCAACTTTTGGAGAGGACCAAAGGTACCACACAGACTATGCAAATTTCATGGAGAACATGTGGTGATGCAGAGAAAATGCCGGAGAAAGAACTCTGTAATACTCCTGTTTGGTATATTCCCCACCATGGGGTACACCACCCTCAAAAGCCCGGCAAAATATGCGTAGTCTTTGACTGTTCTGGACAATATCAAGACACCTCGCTGAAAATGCACCTGCTTACAGGGCCTGACCTCACAAAGACTTTGGTGGGAGTGCTTCGTAGGTTCAGGAAGGGCTTCACTGCTGTAATGTGCGACGTCAAACAAATGTTTCACCAGTTCCATGTAGGACTACTTACGCTTCCTATGGTGGGAGCATGGTGACCTAAGCGTTCCACCCTCAGTCTTTCGAATGAAGGTTCATCTCTTTGGCGCTGCTTCTTCTCCTGGCTGTGCCAACTTTGGTTTAAAACATCTAGCCCCGCAAGGTGAGAGAAAGTTCACTCCAAACACTGTGAGGTTCATTCAAAGGAACTTTTATGTAGATGATGGACTTGTAAGTGTTATGTAAGAAGCAGAAGTCATAAAATTAGTCAAAGAACTGTGTAGAGAACTGTGTAGCACAGGTAAACTAAGATTACACAAGTTCATATCAAACAGTGAAAATGTGATAAAGTCATTGCCGAGAGAAAAGTGTACAGAAAGATTTAAGGACTTAGATCTGGCACTTGGAGAGCCATTAATGGGAAGGGCACTTGGTGTTCAGTGGTGCGTTTCTGCTGATGAGTTTCTGTTAGGTTTTTGTATTGTTGATTGTCATTTATGCTTAGAAATATCTACTTATATATTCTTAGAGTTTTATAATTAGGTGTAGATTGGTAGAGGTTTGATCCTTAATAGTCTGCAAACTTTGTGTGCATTCCAGAGCACTCTGGGAGCATGGGAGAGGTCGTACCTTGTCTTATTGTTTTATGGTAGGATAAACGTATCTATATCTGTTTTAGGCTAAGTGCCTTTTGTTTAGATGAACTGCTGGACTTCCAGGCCAGCAGGTTTAGGGAAGTCTTTATGGGGTCACACTCTGACCCCACACACACCACACACACACACACACACACACACACACTTACAAAACCAAAGGCAAGGTACTCTTTGTGTGTATGTAGACGTCATATGTAAATGAACCTATGTATATTTATGTAACCTCAATAAAAGAGCAGCGTTACGGGGGAGCGGACGAGAGTAACTGGGGTCAAGCGAAGGAATGGCGTTTGTTCAGTTCTCTCCCGTGCACGTAAAACATAAAGAACTTTGCCTACTCGTGTCTTGCTTTGCTGTGTAATTACATTGTCTTCAACGTTCCAGCGAATCGGTTTAAGCTACAAACCTATCAGTTTCCGTTCAGAATAACTGTAAAAGAGCACCCAACGACAAGAAGACGAATCCTGCGCACAATAGCATCAGTGTATGACCCACTGGGATTTGTGGCACCCTTCATCCTAAGAGGAAAGCAAATCAGTTATGTCAAGAGAAAGTTGGATGGGGCGAGCCACTCTCAGATGATCTCCGCACACAGTGGGAATCCTGGCTCCTAGATCTTCAAAACCTAACCTGTCAAAGGTGAAAGTTCAAAGATGTGTTCTACCTGCAAACACAGACATTGCACAATGTGAATTACACCATTTTTCAGACGCTAGTGTGACAGGCTACAGACAGTGTAGTTATTTAAGAACAGTAACATCCAAAGGGGATATTCATTGTGCCTTAGTCTTGGGAAAGGCACATGTAGCCCCAACCAAGGTCACTACTGTTCCTAGACTTGAACTAACGGCTGCAGTAGTTGCAGCAAGAACAAGTGTAAGGTTAAGAAATGAGCTGGAGATAAGTGATCTTGAAGAGCACTTCAGGATAGATTCCACGGTAGTGTTGGGGAATGTGAACAATGATGCAAAGAGATTTCACGTGTTTGTGGCAAATAGGATTCAAAGGATAAGGTCACTCACAGACCCACGACAGTGGCATCAAGTACCATCTGAAAGTAATTGTGTAGACCATGCATCAATAGGACTCTGTGTCCAACAGCTGCTCAACTCTAACTGCTTTAAAGGTCCAGAGTTTTTGTGGCAAAGCGAGCTACCCATTGAAAATGACGAGTTTACTGAAGTCAAGCCCAACGATCCAGAGCTGAAAACAGTAGATGTGTCCAACACCAAAGTAGAAGAAAGGAGAAGAATACTAGACCGTCTCACCAAATTCTCAGACTGGAGAAGAGCTGTTAAAGCTATTGGTTGTCTACAGAAATGTGTGAAAGATTTTAAAGGACTCACACAAACAAAAGGTGAAAACACAAGTCAGACAAAAGGCGGAACTGTTCATAATAAAACTTGCACAGGAAAACACATTCAGCAAAGAATTTAAGGACTTAACTAGAGGAAAGGACATTCAACTGAAGGACAAGACACACAAGCTGTACAGCCTAAGTCCATTTGTTGATGAGCAGGGAGGACGTTTAACAAGAGCAACTCTGCACCCATATATCAAACATCCTGCCATTATTCCCAATTCAAGTCATGTGTCGTCTTTACTTATTAAACACTATCACAAAAAAGTGCAGCATCAAGGAAGGGGAATAACTGTAAACGAGCTGCGCTCCAATGGGATTTGATCACAGGACACAGCAATGCAGTTGCTTCTCACATCTACAAGTGCACAAGCTGCAGAAAGTACAGTTTGAAAGTGAGTTTGTTCTGAACACCCCTCTTCAAGCCACATGGGAAGTGTTTGGGAGAGGCAAATTAGTACTATTAGAAGTGTTTAACTTCTATTCTTTATTAGAATAACAACTAAATATTAATAGCATGATGAAACATGTCAGGTCCCAGAAAAACACTTTTTGAAGTACCAGAAATACATGAGACCTATTTTCCATACTCTGCCACCATAAGCCTGCAAAAGTTACTATTAGCCTGTGATTGTGACAGGATGTCTTTGCTTTCCATATTATTTTTGCCTATTTGTCAATGCTGGTACGAAGCCTGTCTGTGCTGTTTTCATCCCTTTGCAAACATTTCTTTCAATAAATCTCAGAAAATCAGTTTTGTTTTAATTCTCAGTTTATTTTTCCACAACACTTTGATCATCTGAATATTTGTAAGTGTGGTTTTAGTAACAGCCAGTGCTGAGCAGCTGCTGGACAGTGTTTTGCTTATTTGTGGCATTGAGTTCTCTCTTTTTCTCATGTGTACTTTCAAAAATTTGAACATCTGAAACTGCTCAGCACTAATAAAGAGTGACACCAAGCTACACCTGACACAAACATCAGCAAAAGTGCTGCTTACACATCAACATCAGCAAAACAAATTCTACATACAGTATGTAAAACTATGAAAAAGTCTATGAATGTCCTGGCAATTCCTGAGCCATTTCAGCATCCACCTTTAAATCAGCTCCCTTACAACTCAAACTTTACAGCTTCCTGCTGTAATGATGAAGACGAGTTGGAAACACTTATAACTCAACAATGTGCGACTCACAGACTGCACATTATGGAACTCATTGGAGATGGAAGTCAATGCTGAGTGTCTAACAGCACAATTTGGTTAGTGTTTACATATTTTTCTGAAAGCAGGCTCAGTTGGGGGCAACTATCTGCTGCGATGAACAACCTAGACAGGAAGTTAAAATCTCCCAATTCTTTTAATCTTTGGGCTGAAGGAAGGACAATACTCGGTGTATAAATGCTCAATCAACAATTATTTATTTCCATACAATTCAATACTTTATGAGCATAAACCATCCGGATGGGGAGACATGCATGCAGAGGGTCACAGCAAATCTCAAAATGGTGGAGGGTTATTCAGCCTCTTATAGCCTCTACTGGTCCCCACCTAGTCGTAAAACCCTAAACATTCACATTCTTTCTCTCTTACGGTGCCTAAGTGGCGGCCTTGGCTCCCTGTTTTATCTCCTCCTGATGAGATGGGGCAGAAAACCTCTCCGGTATGTTCTGTTCTCTTCTAATCAGACAAATAAGGCCATGACTCTCTGAAACGGTATTTCTTATAACTCCGCAGTATAATGCATCATAAAACAATATCATTCATTCACAATAAATCAGCAGTCTAATGTAATACAAATCAGTTTAATAAATGGAAGGAAATGGAGGAGCTAGAGTCCCAAACAAACACACAGGGGAGCAGAGTCCGAAACATAGTTCAGGTGGCCGGCCTGGGGGCCGATAGCACAGAAGGCCAAGCTGAGACAGTTCGGGAGCCGTCCACGAAGAAGGCAGTGGCGGCGACAACCTCGTTCAGGAGGACGCCCACAACGGCGATGATGACCAGCCACGGCGAGAAAACGCCGGTGATGATGATGCGGTAGACGCGGACCGGATGGCGGCGTGCCAACAGCAGAACCAGGCAAGGATGAGGAGAAGGATGAGGCTGAAGCTGCTGCTGAGAAAAACCAGGCGAGGCTGGAGCTGATACAGAGGCCGGGCCAGGCGAAGCTGAAGCTGACGCAGAGGCGGGCCAGGCGAGGATGATGATGATGAGCAGAGGCTGGGCCACGCGAGGATGATGATGATGAAGCAGAGGCCAGGCCAGGCGAGGATGATGATGATGAAGCTGCTGCTGCTGCAGGCGAGGATGGTGATGATGAAGCTGCTGCAGCAGACGAGAATGCAGACACGGAGGCTGGACCAGGCGAGGGCGAAGACACGGAGGCTGGACCAGGCGAGGAGAAGACACGGAGGCTGGACCAGGCGAGGGCGAAGACACGGAGGCTGGACCAGACGAGGGCGAAGACACAGAGGCTGGACCAGGCGAGGAAGAAGACACGGAGGCGGACCAGGGAGGAAGAAGACACGGAGGCTGACCAGGCCGGATGCAGACACGGAGGCTGGACCAGACGAGGATGTTGCTGTAGGCGGCGGCGTGGAAGCCGGAGACGGAGGCGCTGCAGGCGGCGGCGTGGGAGCCGCAGGTGGTGGCACTGCAGGCGATGGTGATAGCTGGATGGGCACCTCGGTCCCCCCAGCGAAAGCAGCAGGCTGAAGCGGTTTCTGAGACCCTCAGCGGAAGCTGCTGATGACGGCGCAGGCTGGACGGGCTCCTCGGTCCCCCAGCAAAAACAGGCTCAAACCAGTAGCATGGCGCCCCTGGCACACACAAAACAAACCAGCAGGCTCGTGGGCCTCTGGCACACATAAAGGGCTGCAGCTGCGCAGAGCACTGACCCTGCTCAGGCAGTGACAGCCGGGTGCAGTCCTAGCTGGCATCTTGGCCTCCAGGGGTCCAGAGTTAGCTGAGGGTTGTAACCCAGCCTCTGGGGAAGCCCTGGAGTGAGTAGCAGTCTCTAATGTTGCCAGCTTTTGAGGAACAGAGTTTATAAATAACTCTCCTTGTAAACAACAAGGAGGACAGATAAAGATGCCACCAGGCACTTCCAGATTCTCAAAGTCACAGTCTCTGATGGTGCACAACACAAACACACCACATAGGAGGGTGAGAGGGGTCGGGGGTCAATCCTGAGGGTCCAGCAGCACAATTTTGTTACTTTTACACATTTTTTTGTCTCTTCCATTGTCCTCATCATCATCATCCCGTTTTCTCTTTCTGTCCTGCTTCTGTGTCAGCTGAAGTAGAGGGTGATGACACCGTGTCTTCATTTTCATTATCCTCACTTTCGGAGGTGGTGTCTGACGGTTCGTTGCCTGAGTTGAGGCTCCTCAATCGCTTCCTGTTCATCTCGTTACTGTCGCCATTATTATTTTCCTCTCTTTGGCGCCTCCTGGAGCCAAAGAGATCGCTTTCATCAGCTCCCTCTCTTGGAGGGCTCCCGGATTCTGAGGTTCTGGGATGACAGGTATTAATCTGGGACCTCATCCTCAGATTCGCTTTCAAGGTCGCTTTCATTTTCAGTGCCAGAATCAATGTCACTTTCCCAGACCCACCACATGTCATCAGCAAACTGATCTTCTTCCCGGGGCAGATTAATGTCCACATTTACTGCGGTAGATAAAGACCTTGATGGTCCCAGTGATCTTCAGCTAAACCGGCCAGGTTGTTTTCCATGTCAGCTGCTGGAACAGGTAGTGCTTCATTGTCCCAGGGACCTTCTGCTCCTACTGCTGGATTTAATCCTATGCCAGCTGCTTGCAGAGCTAGGTCCACTCGTGCAATATCATCAATATTTCCAAGCCCCAGAGTATTATAAAAATTTCAATCGCAGTTTCCAGGCTGAACTCATTGAACAACCCACGCACGATAGTATCCCGGAGCAACTCATCTCTGGACCTACTGCAGCGTAATGTTCAAAGCGCTCCACTAAATGGAGCAGCGGGCGAAATCTTAGCTGCACATCTAGAAACAGAGAAATATTTTATATTTAACACTCATGATGAGAGAACAGTCCACAAATTCCAGTTATGCAATATTGGTGCACCTGAAAACTAAGTGCTAAAAATACATAGGTGAGGTTACTATTGCATGCACTGCAGTTGTGATGAACTTATTAGCTTTGAATATCACCTTTTCCTCAGGCCACAGTCACTATTATAAAATACTACAAAACTGCTTAATTTTCATAAAGATCATAAGGTTATTTCTTTCATTTTACAAAACAATTCAATCTCAAATTTAAGCTGAAAATAGCATGCAGCACCAGCATTTAAATAAGCCCGTGAAACATCCCTGCTTAGACAAAAACATGTATATTTCCAATCCCCCATAGGCGGTCAGGAAACAGTTGATGTACCGGAGAAACACCACCAAACGGAGGTATCTAGACTGTGTGACCGAGCCTTTACGAGCATGTGTTGTAACAAACTGTCAGATAATACATCAGAAAATTGAAATGAGATGTTCTTACTTTGGTTAGCGCCGTTGATCTCACCGTCTCCGCTATCCATTTAAAAATGGTTTAAATCCACTGACTGGAGGAAAGTGATCAGTAAGCTGCAAACTTAAACTGGCTGTTTACAATTTTGACTATCGTTAAAATAGCTGAAAAGTTTAAAAACGTTTTCTGCTGTAGCTGAGAGACAGTAATCTGTGCTGCAAGAAACGCTGCTAAATGTTTTTTTTTACAGAGCGTAGTCATGGATACACGGGGTTCTCACGCTGATTCGTGAAGTCATACGTCGGATTCCAATGTGACGTCATGCTGCGAACGTGGATATATATCTATATATCTATACATATATATATATATATATATATATATATATATATGTGTGTGTGTGTGTTGGCCATGCAGTGGTTGGAGGAGTTAAAAATTGGAAATGGCATTAGGAATATATTAAAATTGCCTTTTAACTTGTGATTCATGCATTGAATGACTGTCAGGTTAGTCTTGATCATTTCAAAGTATGACTGCCCCTCTGTATCATTGTACCATTGTTTTACACTTTTTTAAAATAGTTTTTAGAGTTTTCTGCATATCAAGACTTCCAAGTATGATGTCACAGATAGCAACAAGTTCAAAAGTCGTAATATTTTGGGGATGTTATCTGAGGTTATTGTAAAATTTGTCAATCTGCTTTCTGAGGTTTCAAGCTTTCTCTTTTTTTTCATTTCCAGCTAGCTGTTTCACACAGGAGATCCTGTGGACATATTGAATTTCCTTTTTATGTTATTCTTAGTGACTTATTAGTTGAAGTAGAGTTCATACTGTGGGCTTTTGGGACATTCACAGCATTCAGTCATTATTATAGTTAGAGATATCTGTATGTAAGTAAGTAAGTAAAATGTATTTATATAGCGCGTTTCACAGATACAAAATCACAAAGTGCTTTACAACAGGAAATGGAAATATAAAACAATATAACAGTAAATAAAACAGCAAATAAAACAAAGTAAAACTATAAAACTATAAAAACAGCATGAGAGGAAATTAATCAATGCTTTTCTAAATAAAAATGTCTTCAGCTGTTTTTTAAAAGAATCAATGGAGTCCGTGCAGCGTAGAGACAGTGAAGAGAATTCCACAACCGTGGTGCCACAGTCTGAAAGGCCCGATCACCACGAGTTTTAAAACGAGTGCGCGGTACCACCAGCAGTCTTGATCTAATGACCTTAAAGCCAAGAAGATGAATGTGTTTCAGCAGGTCAGATAAATATGAGGAGCTTGACCA
>NW_020328815.1:0-14114 GCF_001858045.2 Oreochromis niloticus
AATTCAATTCAATTCAATTCAATTTATTTATAGCGCCAAATCACAACAAAAGTCGCCTCAAGGCGCTTTATATTGTACAGTAGATAGCACAATAATAAATACAGAGAAAAACCCAACAATCATATGACCCCTATGAGCAAGCACTTTGGCGACAGTGGGAAGGAAAAACTCCCTTTTAACAGGAAGAAACCTCCGGCAGAACCAGGCTCAGGGAGGGGCGGCCATCTGCTGCGACCGGTTGGGGTGAAGAAGGAAAACAGGAAAAGACATGCTGTGGAAGAGAGACAGAGATTAATAACAGATATGATTCGATGCAGAGAGGTCTATTAACACATAGTGAGTGAGAAAGGTGACTGGAAGGAAAAACTCAATGCATCATGGGAATCCCCGGCAGCCTACGTCTATTGCAGCATAACTAAGGGAGGATTCAGGGTCACCTGGTCCAGCCCTAACTATATGCTTTAGCAAAAAGGAAAGTTTTAAGCCTAATCTTGAAAGTAGAGATAGTGTCTGTCTCCCGAATCCAAACTGGAAGCTGGTTCCACAGAAGAGGGGCCTGAAAACTGAAGGCTCTGCCTCCCATTCTACTTTTAAATACTCTAGGAACAACAAGTAGGCCTGCAGTGCGAGAGCGAAGTGCTCTAATAGGGTGATATGGTACTACAAGGTCATTAAGATAAGATGGGGCCTGATTATTTAAGACCTTGTATGTGAGGAGCAGGATTTTGAATTCAATTCTGGATTTAACAGGAAGCCAATGAAGGGAAGCCAAAACAGGAGAAATATGCTCTCTCTTTCTAGTCCCTGTCAGTACTCTTGCTGCAGCATTTTGGATAGCTGAAGGCTTTTCAGCGAGTTTTTAGGACATCCTGATAATAAAGAATTACAGTAGTCCAGCCTGGAAGTAATAAATGCATGAACTAGTTTTTCAGCATCACTCTGAGACAGGATATTTCTAATTTTAGAGATGTTGCGCAAATGGAAGAAAGCAGTCTTACATATTTGTTTAATATGTGCATTGAAGGACATGTCCTGGTCAAAAATGACTCCAAGGTTCTCACAGTGTTACTGGAGGCCAAGGTAATGCCATCCAGAGTAAGAATCTGCTTAGATACCATATTTCTAAGATTTTCAGGGCCGAGTACAATAACCTCAGTTTTATCTGAATTAAGAAGCAGAAAGTTAGCGGCCATCCAGGTCTTTATGTCTTTAAGACATTCCTGCAGTTTAACTAATTGGTGTGTGTTACCTGGCTTCATGGATAGATAGAGCTGCGTGTCATCTGCATAGCAGTGAAAATTTATGCTATGTCTTCTAATGATGCTGCCTAAGGGAAGCATGTATAATGTAAATAGAATTGGTCCTAGCACTGAACCCTGTGGAACACCATAATTGACCTTAGTGTGTGAAGAGGACTCTCCATTTACATTGAACAAATTGGAGTCTATTAGATAGATATGATACAAACCACTGCAGTGCAGTACCTGTAATACCTACAGCATGTTCTAATCGCTCTAATAGGATATTATGGTCAACAGTATCGAACGCAGCACTGAGGTCTAGCAGGACAAGCACAGAGATGAGTCCACTGTCAGAGGCCATAAGAAGATCATTTGTAACCTTCACTAAAGCTGTTTCTGTGCTGTGATGAGCTCTGAAACCTGACTGAAACTCTTCAAATAAGCCATTCCTCTGCAGATGATCTGTTAGCTGTTTGACAACTACTCTTTCAAGGATTTTGATATGAAAGGAAGGTTGGAGATTGGCCTATAATTAGCTAAGACAGCTGGGTCTAGAGATGGCTTTTTAAGTAAAGGTTTAACTACAGCCACTTGAAGGCCTGTGGTACATAGCCGATTATTAGAGATAGGTTGATCATATTTAAGATCGAAGAATTAATTAATGGCAGGACTTCTTTGAGCAGTTTTGTAGGAATGGGGTCTAAAAGACACGTTGATGGTTTGGAGGAATTAATTATTGAAGTTAACTCAGAAAGATCAATTGGAGAAAAAGAGTCTAACTTAACATCGATGGTACTAAAGTAGCTGTAGATATATTACATCTGTGGGATGATTATTGGTAATTTTTTCTAATGATAAAATTTTATTTGTGAAGAAGTTCATGAAGTCATTACTAGTTAACGTTAAAGGGATTGTTGGCTCAGTAGAGCTCTGACTTTTTGTCAGCCTGGCTACAGTGCTGAAGAGAAACCTGGGGTTGTTCTTATTTTCTTCAATCAGTGACGAATAGTAAGATGTTCTGGCTTTGCGGAGGGCTTTCTTATAAAGCAGCAAACTATTTCTCCAGGCTAAATGATGATCCTCTAAATTTGTGACACGCCATTTCCTCTCCAGCTTACGAGTTATCTGCTTTAGGCTACGTGTTTGAGAATTATACCACGGAGTCAGGTACTTCGGATTTGAGGCCTTAGTTTTCACAGGAGCTACAGTATCCAGAGTCGTACGTAGTGAGGAGGTAAAATTATTAACAAGATAATCGACCTCTGTTGGAGTAGCGTTCAGATAGCTGCTCTGCTCTATGTTGGTACAGGGCATTGAAGATGATAACAGTGGGTGGATTATATTCTTAAACTTAGTTACAGCACTTTCAGAAAGACATCTACTTTGATAAAGTCTACTCTCCACTGCTGTGTAATCAATTATTGTAAATGTAAATGTTATCAGGAAATGATCAGACAGCAGAGGGTTTTCAGGAAACACTGTTAAATGTTCAGTTTCTATGCCATATGTTAAAACAAGATCTAGAGTGTGATTAAAGTGGTGGGTGGGTTCTTTTACATTTTGAGAGAAGCCAATTGAGTCTAATAACAGATTAAATGCGATGTTGAGGCTGTCATTTTTAGCATCTACATGGATGTTAAAATCACCCACAATAATTATTTTATCTGAGCTGAGCACTAAATCAGATAAAAAGTCTGAGAAATCAGAGAGAAACTCTGTGTAAGGCCCAGGTGGACGATAGATGATAACAAGTAAGACTGGTTTCTGAGTTTTACAGCTGGGGTGGACGAGGCTAAGCATCAGGCTTTCAAATGAATTAAAAGTCTGTCTTGGTCTTTCGTTAATTAATAGACTGGTGTGAAAAATTGCTGCCACACCGCCCCCTCGGCCTGTGCTTCGGGATTTCTGGTAGTTAGAATGACTCGGGGGTGTTGATTCATTTAAACTAACATACTCATCCTGCTGCAACCAGGTTTCTGTAAGGCAGAGTAAATCGATTTGTTGATCAATTATTAAGTCATGTACTAACAGAGACTTGGAGGAGAGAGACCTAATATTTAATAATCCACATTTCACTGTTTTACTCTTTGGTTCAGATGTGGATACTGTATTGTTCTTTCTTTGTGATTTTTTATGTTTAAGTTGTTTATTGCTGGTTTTTAGTTTGTTTTTTGTTTGTCTTTTTGTTTTGGGAATGTGAACAATGATGCAAAAATGTGACACACACACAACCACTCCCAACCCAGTGCAACTTAACACAATAATATGGAGCTGAATTAACACAGGCACATTAGTCTACCATGTTACAACATCTTTCGCCATCTTACAATGCTGTGATTGCAGCCATTCCCCAACTCTCTGTGAATGGTACTCATGGCCATTGATCAGTGGTCTTTGATCAGTGGGTTTTGGTCAGTGGTTGTTGATGAATGGGTCATGAGAATTTGCATAATTAAGATTAAGGAGCTGACCTCCCAGCCCATTGTTCCTTCAGTAGGCTGGTTTCAGTCACTATGCAAATGTACTGTTTATAGATTGGGGAAACCTGCAGTCAGCTGAGACTGAAGAAGTCACTTGGATGAGTGACGAAACGTTTCTTCCACAAAACGCTACGTTCAGATGAACAGAATCAACTTTTGGAGAGACCAAAGGTACACACAGACTATGCAAATTTCATGGAGAACATGTGGTGATGCAGAGAAAATGCCGGAGAAAGAACTCTGTAATACTCCTGTTTGGTATATTCCCCACCATGGGGTACACCACCCTCAAAAGCCCGGCAAAATATGCGTAGTCTTTGACTGTTCTGGACAATATCAAGACACCTCGCTGAAAATGCACCTGCTTACAGGGCCTGACCTCACAAAGACTTTGGTGGGAGTGCTTCGTAGGTTCAGGAAGGGCTTCACTGCTGTAATGTGCGACGTCAAACAAATGTTTCACCAGTTCCATGTAGGACTACTTACGCTTCCTATGGTGGGAGCATGGTGACCTAAGCGTTCCACCCTCAGTCTTTCGAATGAAGGTTCATCTCTTTGGCGCTGCTTCTTCTTCTCTGGCTGTGCCAACTTTGGTTTAAAACATCTAGCCCGCAAGGTGAGAGAAAGTTCACTCCAAACACTGTGAGGTTCATTCAAAGGAACTTTTATGTAGATGATGGACTTGTAAGTGTTATGTAAGAAGCAGAAGTCATAAAATTAGTCAAAGAACTGTGTAGAGAACTGTGTAGCACAGGTAAACTAAGATTACACAAGTTCATATCAAACAGTGAAAATGTGATAAAGTCATTGCCGAGAGAAAAGTGTACAGAAAGATTTAAGGACTTAGATCTGGCACTTGGAGAGCCATTAATGGGAAGGGCACTTGGTGTTCAGTGGTGCGTTTCTGCTGATGAGTTTCTGTTAGGTTTTTGTATTGTTGATTGTCATTTATGCTTAGAAATATCTACTTATATATTCTTAGAGTTTTATAATTAGGTGTAGATTGGTAGAGGTTTGATCCTTAATAGTCTGCAAACTTTGTGTGCATTCCAGAGCACTCTGGGAGCATGGGAGAGGTCGTACCTTGTCTTATTGTTTTATGGTAGGATAAACGTATCTATATCTGTTTTAGGCTAAGTGCCTTTTGTTTAGATGAACTGCTGGACTTCCAGGCCAGCAGGTTTAGGGAAGTCTTTATGGGGTCACACTCTGACCCCACACACACCACACACACACACACACACACACACACACACACTTACAAAACCACAGGCAAGGTACTCTTTGTGTGTATGTAGACGTCATATGTAAATGAACCTATGTATATTTATGTAACCTCAATAAAAGAGCAGCGTTACGGGGAGCGGACGAGAGTAACTGGGGTCAAGCGAAGGAACGGCGTTTGTTCAGTTCTCTCCCGTGCACGTAAAACATAAAGAACTTTGCCTACTCGTGTCTTGCTTTGCTGTGTAATTACATTGTCTTCAACGTTCCAGCGAATCGGTTTAAGCTACAAACCTATCAGTTTCCGTTCAGAATAACTGTAAAAGAGCACCCAACGACAAGAAGACGAATCCTGCGCACAATAGCATCAGTGTATGACCCACTGGGATTTGTGGCACCCTTCATCCTAAGAGGAAAGCAAATCAGTTATGTCAAGAGAAAGTTGGATGGGGCGAGCCACTCTCAGATGATCTCCGCACACAGTGGGAATCCTGGCTCCTAGATCTTCAAAACCTAACCTGTCAAAGGTGAAAGTTCAAAGATGTGTTCTACCTGCAAACACAGACATTGCACAATGTGAATTACACCATTTTTCAGACGCTAGTGTGACAGGCTACAGACAGTGTAGTTATTTAAGAACAGTAACATCCAAAGGGGATATTCATTGTGCCTTAGTCTTGGGAAAGGCACATGTAGCCCCAACCAAGGTCACTACTGTTCCTAGACTTGAACTAACGGCTGCAGTAGTTGCAGCAAGAACAAGTGTAAGGTTAAGAAATGAGCTGGAGATAAGTGATCTTGAAGAGCACTTCAGGATAGATTCCACGGTAGTGTTGGGGAATGTGAACAATGATGCAAAGAGATTTCACGTGTTTGTGGCAAATAGGATTCAAAGGATAAGGTCACTCACAGACCCACGACAGTGGCATCAAGTACCATCTGAAAGTAATTGTGTAGACCATGCATCAATAGGACTCTGTGTCCAACAGCTGCTCAACTCTAACTGCTTTAAAGGTCCAGAGTTTTTGTGGCAAAGCGAGCTACCCATTGAAAATGACGAGTTTACTGAAGTCAAGCCCAACGATCCAGAGCTGAAAACAGTAGATGTGTCCAACACCAAAGTAGAAGAAAGGAGAAGAATACTAGACCGTCTCACCAAATTCTCAGACTGGAGAAGAGCTGTTAAAGCTATTGCTTGTCTACAGAAATTTGTGAAAGATTTCAAAGGACTCACACAAACAAAAGGTGAAAACACAAGTCAGACAAAAGGCGGAACTGTTCATAATAAAACTTGCACAGGAAAACACATTCAGCAAAGAATTTAAGGACTTAACTAGAGGAAAGGACATTCAACTGAAGGACAAGACACACAAGCTGTACAGCCTAAGTCCATTTGTTGATGAGCAGGGAGACGTTTAACAAGAGCAACTCTGCACCCATATATCAAACATCCTGCCATTATTCCCAATTCAAGTCATGTGTCGTCTTTACTTATTAAACACTATCACAAAAAAGTGCAGCATCAAGGAAGGGGAATAACTGTAAATGAGCTGCGCTCCAATGGGATTTGATCACAGGACACAGCAATGCAGTTGCTTCTCACATCTACAAGTGCACAAGCTGCAGAAAGTACAGTTTGAAAGTGAGTTTGTTCTGAACACCCCGTCTTCAAGCCACATGGGAAGTGTTTGGGAGAGGCAAATTAGTACTATTAGAAGTGTTTTAACTTCTATTCTTTATTAGAATAACAACTAAATATTAATAACATGATGAAACATGTCAGGTCCCAGAAAAACACTTTTTGAAGTACCAGAAATACATGAGACCTATTTTCCATACTCTGCCACCATGAAGCCTGCAAAAGTTACTATTAGCCTGTGATTGTGACAGGATGTCTTTGCTTTCCATATTATTTTTGCCTATTTGTCAATGCTGGTACGAAGCCTGTCTGTGCTGTTTTGATCCCTTTGCAAACATTTCTTTCAATAAATCTCAGAAAATCAGTTTTGTTTTAATTCTCAGTTTATTTTTCCACAACACTTTGATCATCTGAATATTTTGTAAGTGTGGTTTTAGTAACAGCCAGTGCTGAGCAGCTGCTGGACAGTGTTTTGCTTATTTGTGGCATTGAGTTCTCTCTTTTTCTCATGTGTACTTTCAAAAATTTGAACATCTGAAACTGCTCAGCACTAATAAAGAGTGACACCAAGCTACACCTGACACAAACATCAGCAAAAGTGCTGCTTACACATCAACATCAGCAAAAAAATTCTACATACAGTATGTAAAACTATGAAAAAGTCTATGAATGTCCTGGCAATTCCTGAGCCATTTCAGCATCCACCTTTAAATCAGCTCCCTTACAACTCAAACTTTACAGCTTCCTGCTGTAATGATGAAGACGAGTTGGAAACACTTATAACTCAACAATGTGCGACTCACAGACTGCACATTGGTAAATGGTAAATGGACTGGTTCTTATATAGCGCTTTTCTACTCATCTGAGCACTCAAAGCTTTACACAACTTGTGCATTCACCCATTCACACCACATTCGCACAAGCACATTGTTCTAAGTGCTTTCTAAGTAACATTCACACACATTCATACTCCGATGGATGCATCGGAGAGCAATTTGGGGTTAGTATCTTGCCCAAGGATATTTGGCATGCAGACTAGGGGAAGCCAGGAATCGAACCACCAACCTTCCAATCAGTAGATGACCTACTCTACCGCCTGAGCTACAGCCACCCCACATTGGAACTCATTGGAGATGGAAGTCAATGCTGAGTGTCTAACAGCACAATTTGGTTAGTGTTTACATATTTTTCTGAAAGCAGGCTCAGTTGGGGCAACTATCTGCTGCAATGAACAACCTAGACAGGAAGTTAAAATCTCCCAATTCTTTTAATCTTTGGGCTGAAGGAAGGACAATACTCGGTGTATAAATGCTCAATCAACAATTATTTATTTCCATACAATTCAATACTTTATGAGCATAAACCATCCGGATGGGGAGACATGCATGCAGAGGGTCACAGCAAATCTCAAAATGGTGGAGGGTTATCAGCCTCTTATAGCCTCTACTGGTCCCCACCTAGTCGTAAAACCCTAAACATTCACATTCTTTCTCTCTTACGGTGCCTAAGTGGCGGCCTTGGCTCCCTGTTTTATCTCCTCCTGATGAGATGGGGCAGAAAACCTCTCCGGTATGTTCTGTTCTCTTCTAATCAGACAAATAAGGCCATGACTCTCTGAAAACGGTATTTCTTATAACTCCGCAGTATAATGCATCATAAAACAATATCATTCATTCACAATAAATCAGCAGTCTAATGTAATACAAATCAGTTTAATAAATGGAAGGAAATGGAGGAGCTAGAGTCCCAAACAAAACACACAGGGGAGCAGAGTCCGAAACATAGTTCAGGTGGCCGGCCTGGGGGCCGATAGCACAGAAGGCCAGGCTGAGACAGTTCGGGAGGCCGTCCACGAAGAAGGCAGTGGCGGCGACAACCTCGTTCAGGAGGACGCCCACAACGATGATGACCAGCCAACGGCCGAGAAAACGGCCGGTGATGATGATGCGGTAGACGCGGACCGGATGGCGGCGTGCCAACAGCAGAACCAGGCAAGGATGAGGAGAAGGATGAGGCTGAAGCTGCTGCTGAAGAAAAACCAGGCGAGGCTGGAGCTGATACAGAGGCCGGGCCAGGCGAAGCTGAAGCTGACGCAGAGGCCGGGCCAGGCGAGGATGATGATGAAGCAGAGGCTGGGCCACGCGAGGATGATGATGATGAAGCAGAGGCCAGGCCAGGCGAGGATGATGATGATGAAGCTGCTGCTGCTGCAGGCGAGGATGGTGATGATGAAGCTGCTGCAGCAGACGAGAATGCAGACACGGAGGCTGGACCAGGCGAGGGCGAAGACACGGAGGCTGGACCAGGCGAGGAAGAAGACACGGAGGCTGGACCAGGCGAGGGCGAAGACACGGAGGCTGGACCAGACGAGGGCGAAGACACAGAGGCTGGACCAGGCGAGGAAGAAGACACGGAGGCTGGACCAGGGGAGGAAGAAGACACGGAGGCTGGACCAGGCGCGGATGCAGACACGGAGGCTGGACCAGACGAGGATGTTGCTGTAGGCGGCGGCGTGGAAGCCGGAGACGGAGGCGCTGCAGGCGGCGGCGTGGGAGCCGCAGGTGGTGGCACTGCAGGCGATGGTGATAGCTGGATGGGCACCTCGGTCCCCCAGCGAAAGCAGCAGGCTGAAGCGGTTTCTGAGACCCCTCAGCGGAAGCTGCTGATGACGGCGCAGGCTGGACGGGCTCCTCGGTCCCCCCAGCAAAACAGGCTCAAAACCAGTAGGCATGGGCGCCCCTGGCACACACAAAACAAAACCAGCAGGCTCGTGGGCCTCTGGCACACATAAAGAGGGCTGCAGCTGCGCAGAGCACTGACCCTGCTCAGGCAGTGACAGCCGGGTGCAGTCCCTAGCTGGCATCTTGGCCTCCAGGGTCCAGAGTTAGCTGAGGGTTGTAACCCAGCCTCTGGGGAAGCCCTGGAGTGAGTAGCAGTCTCTAATGTTGCCAGCTTTTGAGGAACAGAGTTTATAAATAACTCTCCTTGTAAACAACAAGGAGGACAGATAAAGATGCCACCAGGCACTTCCAGATTCTCAAAGTCACAGTCTCTGATGGTGCACACACACAAACACACCACATAGGAGGGTGAGAGGGGTCGGGGGTCAATCCTGAGGGTCCAGCAGCACAATTTTGTTACTTTTTACACATTTTTTTGTCTCTTCCATTGTCCTCATCATCATCATCCCGTTTCTCTTCTTCTGTCCTGCTTCTGTGTCAGCTGAAGTAGAGGGTGATGACACCGTGTCTTCATTTTCATTATCCTCACTTTCGGAGGTGGTGTCTGACGGTTCGTTGCCTGAGTTGAGGCTCCTCAATCGCTTCCTGTTCATCTCGTTACTGTCGCCATTATTATTTTCCTCTCTTTGGCGCCTCCTGGAGCCAAAGAGATCGCTTTCATCAGCTCCCTCTCTTGGAGGGCTCCCGGATTCCTGAGGTTCTGGGATGACAGGTATTAACTCTGGACCTCATCCTCAGATTCGCTTTCAAGGTCGCTTTCATTTTCAGCGCCAGAATCAATGTCACTTTCCCAGACCCACCACATGTCATCAGCAAACTGATCTTCTTCCGGGCAGATTAATGTCCACATTTACTGCCGGTAGATAAGACCTTGATGGTCCCAGTGATCTTCAGCTAAACCGGCCAGGTTGTTTTCCATGTCAGCTGCTGGAACAGGTAGTGCTTCATTGTCCCAGGGACCTTCTGCTCCTACTGCTGGATTAATCCTATGCCAGCTGCTTGCAGAGCTAGGTCCACTCGTGCAATATCATCAATATTCCAAGCCCCAGAGTATTATAAAAATTTCAATCGCAGTTTCCAGGCTGAACTCATTGAACAACCCACGCATGATAGTATCCCGGAGCAAACTCATCTCTGGACCTACTGCAGCGTAATGTTCAAAGCGCTCCACTAAATGGAGCAGCGGGCGAAATCTTAGCTGCACATCTAGAAACAGAGAAATATTTTATATTTAACACTCATGATGAGAGAACAGTCCACAAATTCCAGTTATGCAATATTGGTGCACCTGAAAACTAAGTGCTAAAAACTACATAGGTGAGGTTACTATTGCATGCACTGCAGTTGTGATGAACTTATTAGCTTTGAATATCACCTTTTCCTCAGGCCACAGTCACTATTATAAAATACTACAAAACTGCTTAATTTTCATAAAGATCATAAGGTTATTTCTTTCATTTTACAAAACAATTCAATCTCAAATTTAAGCTGAAAATAGCATGCAGCACCAGCATTTAAATAAGCCGTGAAACATCCCTGCTTAGACAAAAACATGTATATTCTCCAATCCCCCATAGGCGGTCAGGAAACAGTTGATGTACCGGGAGAAACACCGCACCAAACGGAGGTATCTAGACTGTGTGACCGAGGCCTTTACGAGCATGTGTTGTAACAAACTGTCAGATAATACATCAGAAAATTGAAATGAGATGTTCTTACTTTGGTTAGCGCCGTTGATCTCACCGTCTCCGCTATCCATTTTAAAAATGGTTTAAATCCACTGGACTGGAGGAAAGTGATCAGTAAGCTGCAAACTTAAACTGGCTGTTTACAATTTTGACTATCGTTAAAATAGCTGAAAAGTTTAAAAACGTTTTCTGCTGTAGCTGAGAGACAGTAATCTGTGCTGCAAGAAACGCTGCTAAATGTTTTTTTTTACAGAGCGTAGTCATGGATACACGGGGTTCTCACGCTGATTCGTGAAGTCATACGTCGGATTCCAATGTGACGTCATGCTGCGAACGTGGATATATATCTATATATCTATACATATATATATATAATATATATATATATATTGTGTGTGTGTTGGCCATGCAGTGGTTGGAGGAGTTAAAAAACTTGGAAATGGCATTAGGAATATATTAAAATTGCCTTTAACTTGTGATTCATGCATTGAATGACTGTCAGGTTAGTCTTGATCATTTCAAAGTATGACTGCCCTCTGTATCATTGTACCATTGTTTACACTTTTTTAAAATAGTTTTAGAGTTTTCTGCATATCAAGACTTCCAAGTATGATGTCACAGATAGCAACAAGTTCAAAAGTCGTAATATTTTGGGGATGTTATCTGAGGTTATTGTAAAATTTGTCAATCTGCTTTCTGAAGGTTTCAAGCTTTCTCTTTTTTTTCATTTCCAGCTAGCTGTTTTCACACAGGAGATCCTGTGGACATATTGAATTTCCTTTTTATGTTATCTTAGTGACTTATTAGTTGAAGTAGAGTTCATACTGTGGGCTTTTGGGACATTCACAGCATTCAGTCATTATTATAGTTAGAGATATCTGTATGTAAGTAAGTAAGTAAAATGTATTTATATAGCGCGTTTCACAGATACAAAATCACAAAGTGCTTTACAACACAGGAAATGGAAATATAAACAATATAACAGTAAATAAAACAGCAAATAAAACAAAGTAAACTATAAAACTATAAAAACAGCATGAGAGGAAATTAATCAAATGCTTTTCTAAATAAAAATGTCTTCAGCTGTTTTTTAAAAGAATCAATGGAGTCCGTGCAGCGTAGAGACAGTGGAAGAGAATTCCACAACCGTGGTGCCACAGTCTGAAAGGCCCGATCACCACGAGTTTTAAAACGAGTGCGCGGTACCACCAGCAGTCTCTGATCTAATGACCTTAAAGCCCAAGAAGATGAATGTGGTTTCAGCAGGTCAGATAAATATTGAGGAGCTTGACCATGTAGGGCCCTAAAGGTTAGAACAAAAATTATAAATGACATATGTATGTATCTTTGTAACTTCTCTGTTGGCAATGATGTTTTTATGTGTGTGAGATTTACTTTTCTTCACTTTCTTGGTGAATGAATCCATCTGTGTTCCAACTTTTACCTTCCCTTGACTGAGTTGTTTGCGTTGCCTTTTGCCTTCACATGTATGACTCGCAGCCTGACAACAAACTTAGATTTGTGAACTTTGTGTCATGACCTCTAGAACTGTAAGTA
This sequence comes from Oreochromis niloticus, assembly GCF_001858045.2. NCBI lineage: Eukaryota > Metazoa > Chordata > Actinopteri > Cichliformes > Cichlidae > Oreochromis > Oreochromis niloticus. The sequence continues at coordinate 12,571 of NW_020328815.1, forward strand.
TTGGGCCTCTTTTTCTAACCTAGAAGTCCCCTTTAAAATAAATTTGTGAGTCACTGTCATAATTCAAATGAGTGTTGTTCTTGCTTTCTCAGTGTCGCTGGTTAACTTTATAATTTTTTTAATGTAAATCTGCAAAATACAAAATAAGATTACAGGTTGAATAGTAGTATCTTAGCTTCTCACAGTTATTTATCTAGTACTGCATCACATTCTGATCAAATACTGCCACAAGCTAAATGTCCACATCTCACCTGTAGATTTAAAGATCTAGAAGAAATTAAGCATCAGTTAAAGTCTTGCACTGTGGTCGCAAATTTTGGAGCCATTCTGATAACCTTCTCCCACCAACGATGTGGAGATCCAAATCCAATTAAAACCAAGACACTCAAAAAGATGCTCTGTAAAGAGTAGAATTCTTGGAACAGAGTTTAATACACTGAATCATATGAACAGCAGGAAAATACATACAGACATTTAGCAAGAAAATTACAAAGCAGAAAGCAAGCAAAGCAAAACCCGGGGTGTACAGCCTTAAGCACAGACAAGAGCAACACGGAGACGGACAGGTAGCAGCAGCAGGAGGAAAAGAGCCCTGGGGGCGTCCTCTGGTCCCCTAATATAGGGACCAGTGTCACCGCCCCCTGCTGCTGGTAACTTTTCCCACACGCCCAGCACAGCTGCTGGGGTCAGGTAGCGGCCAAGGTCTGGCCAAAGGCCAGTCAGGACTCTGAGTACCCCGCTCTGGCTATCACAATAGGTCATGACACGGTCAAAGGTCACACATTAATCCTAATTATTAATCTTATTCAGCAAGTGGCACAATCTATAACATATAATACATAGGTTACATGCTTAAAAACACTTCAGTTTGGGTTCAAAGTGTGTGTGTGTGTGGTGTGTGCTTTGTATGATATTTATCGTTATGTGTTCAGGATCTCTGTTACAATGTTACTGTTTTGTTGTGCTGCATTAAAGATGTTAAATTAATTAATTATTAAGTAGATTATTCAAGAGAACTCTCCCCTACATTAACTGCCCTGTTACAGTACCAACTTAATAAACTCGGTGAAGCAAAAATGTCTTGTGCTTAAGACTCTACATGAAAGTTAAAATATATATGTTCAGTGCGCACAGAATATAGTGTATATAGTTACATAGTTATACATATCAACAAAAATCCACCACATTCCCCCTGTGGTACCTGGAGGTACAACCTAAAAGACCCATAACTAAGAAGAACAAAATTGTGAAAACTAATGCGTGCGCTGTTTTTTGCTAACATATTTTAAAGCAAGCTCTAAATAGAACATAAGAATTTGTATAAAGATCCCACACAGTTATTGCTCAAATGAATAAGCCCTTCCTTCCACCAAAAACCTCACAGTTATCAACATACATTCTCCCAATTCCATTCTCTTAGTCAATTAATTTAAGACAAATTGATTCATCTTCATTTGCAAATCATACTACACAGTATCCTAAACAGAATACTCAAGAAACTTAAAAATCAGCCTAATTACAGGAAATGGAAAGTAAGGCATAAA